>NC_135803.1:34582402-34806624 GCF_964213995.1 Mustelus asterias | reverse complement strand
TCACCACCCTCTGGCTGAAGAAATTCCTCCTCATCTCAACTTTGACACTGGGGGATGGCGGTTTGGGGACTCCAGTCCCAGATAAAATTTAGACACAGGTCCAAGGTGAGAAGGAGAAAGTTTAAGGGAGATGTGCAAGGGAAGTTTTTCATGCGGAGAGTGGTGGGTGCCTGGAGCGCGCTGCCAGAGGAGGTGGTGGAAGCAGGCACATTAGCAACATTTGAGAGGCATCTGGATGGGTATGTGAATAGGGAGGGAATAGAGGGGATACGGCCCAAGTAAGGGCAGAAGGTTTTTTTTTAGTTTAGTTAGGGCATCATGATCGGCACAGGCTTGGGGGGCCGAAGGGTCTGTTCCTGTGCTGTACTTTTCTTTGTTCTTTCTAAATTATAGAAATCTTCCAGATCATTGTGACACAATTTGATAATTCTGACTCAATTGTGTTTGACAGAAGTCAGAGGACTAATTGAACCTTCGTGGTAAAAAATCCAAAGTGATAATAGTGATTGAAGTGACTGCAATACAACTCCGAATTCCCTTAAACCCACAGTACTTAAAAGACAGAAAACTGATTCAATTATTTCTAAAGCTTGACCATGTCAGGTGAGTATTATTTTATCTGTTCACATTACTGAGGCAATATTGAAAGAGAAATATAATCAACTTTCCAGACAACATGAGAGTGATAGTCTAAGATTTATTTTATGCTGGATTTTTTGGGGTGGGACAGAGAGAGGACAAGTCACCTTTTCTTCGTGCTCTGCCACTTTTCTTTCAGCTCACGTCCAACCCTTGTTGCTCCCTGTGATGCCTTGCCCTGCAGTCACCAGAATAAGTCATAAAGTGTCATAAAATATGCAGATCAAAGTCTTTTCCTCCCTATTAAATTAACTCTCCAGCTTCATCCAGGCACTTTCATATCCCTGTGCTTGTAACAATCATGCTGTGACTAACTATGAGTAATAAATGCCTGTTTGCCTGAGCGATAGTACTCTCACATTTTAATCTGGATTTACACTGCATCCTGACACTTGAGCCCATAACGTGGGCTGAAACTTCAACCGTACTGAGGGAAGGCTGAACTAGTATAAATGCAAAATACTGCAGGTGCTGAAATCTGAAACAAAAACAGAAAATGCTGGAAAATCTAAACTAGCTGAACTAGTATGTTCTGGGTGAGATATCGACCAGAATTTTACACCCACCTGCCAGTGGGTTCTGAGGTGGGGGAGGGCGCAGGGATCCCGCCCATCCTGACATGGTCGCAAATTTACACAGGGGCGCATAAGGCCTCTTAAGAGCCTTTTCCCCACCCAGCCTCAATTTTTAGGTTGGTGGGAAGTTGATAGATATGGGGCAAACCCGTCTTTTCAATGGGAGCGCCCTCCCCTAAGGCCCCAACAGACCTCCACACCATCCTGTCTGACCTAACCTCTAATTTCCCCCTTTGTGACCCACCAGACCTCTTTAAACCACCCCTCTCTTAATCCCTATCTCCTACCTTTCCTTTGGTTCCCAGAAAGTAGTTCCAGACACCCAACTGCAGCACCTCTTCTGGCCGCTACTGGGCTGTTCCTGGAACAACTGGAGAGCTACCGGCTAATCTCCCAGTGACAGGCGGAAGTTCTGCCTTCTGCCAATCAACATTCGTTAGTGTGAAATGTCATCCGGTTTGCTGGACTTGGTGGAGATGTGTCCAGGGGCCGATCCACCATTATGAAAATCCAGGCCATTAAGCAGAAACCCTGTTAGCCTGTGAAGCCCTGTTAGGAAGATAAATGTGAAAGATCCTGATTGCGCTATTCAAAGAAGCGGGGCAGTGTCATGGTGTCAAGGTCAACAAATATTCTTGAACGAAAATCACTTTAAAAAATGATTATTTGACCATTTATATGTCGTTGGGGCCTAGCTGTGTATAAATTGGCTGCTCAATTTCCCCTATTACAACAGTGACTGGTTTAAAAGTGCTTCATGATCTATGAAATGTTTTGAAAGGAATTACATAATTGCAACTTCTTTCTTTTGGTAAAAGATGTCGGGAGCGATTCTCCCAACCTCCTGTGTTGTTCTAGTGTCACCCCAGTCCAACGTCGGCATCTCCACGTCGTGTTGTTTTAGCACAGTGGTTCCCAAACTTTTTTCACTGGGCCGCACTTTCGGAATAAAAATTTGCTCGCGCCACACCGAATTTTTTATTGATAAGAAATACATTCAAAAACAAAAAAAAACAACTCCGAGCAGTGCTTGATTCATAACATAGAACACAACTACTTTATAATATGATCATGGGACATCCAGAAAGTATAAAACAATCACTTTGGAAAAATATCTAATCCATGTTTAAATGTTTCTTTGATTGTCCTTGAATCTTCCCGCCACACTTGCCATCCTCTCTCGCCGCACCAGTGTGGCGCGCCCCACCCTTTGGGAACCACTGTTTTAGCAGCACAGTGGGCCGGGACACTCAAGCGGAGGCCATTTAGCTCCATCAGCTCTTCTCCAATTTCTGGCGCGGAGCTGTAAAAACGATGTAACTGGCCATTTGAATGTCATTAGCGGGCCCCGGACTGAAACCTTTGGGCCCACTAGCCTCTCCCCCCTGTCAGGAGTGTTTCACTCCAGCGGGGTTTATAACAGCTCCCCACTTGGAGTGAAGGTGAGACATTGAAGCCCCCCAGGAGGCCGGGGGATGAGGGGGGTGCCCCCTAGGCATTGCCAGCTCGGCAGTGCCAGCCTGGCCCCCTGGCACTTCCCAAGGGGCAAAGTGTCACTTCTCAAGTGGCAAAGTGCCAATGCCCAGGGGGCACCTTGGCACTGCCCACCGGACATTGGGCAGTGCCAAGGGGGCAAGGCCAGAGGGGGCAGGGGCCTCTGTGGGGGAGCTCGGTAGGAGCTTGGTGGGTGTGGCGGGATCCCATTCTGCAGAGGGATCAGCGACAGAGGGAGGAAGGCCAGTGATTAAGGCTGGGCATCGGGGTGAGGGGGGTGGGGGGTCGACCTGCCCGGTAGGGGTCGGGGGGGGTGTGGTCAGGGCTGTGGGAGTGGTGGAGGGTTGGGACTGTGTTTGAGGGGGCTGGGGCTGCCAGTGGGGGCAGCGCGATCAGGAAATCGGGACCGCAGGGGGAGAAGGGAGATCGAGGCAGGCTGGAGATCAAGGCGGGCCAGTGCGGAGGGGGCACCCGTATTATTTTAAAATACCAGTAACATTGTATTGCGCAGTAATCTGGGATTTCTTATTTCCTTTGATATTTGTAGTGAAGTCCTAAGTGTAATTTTGCTGCTTATAATGCAGAGGAAATCTTTACTCCTGTATCAACATGCAATATAATTTCCAGTCAAATCTCACACTGACTTGAATAACAGAAAATGAAAAATCAAGAAACATTGAATATGAAGAATGCAATTAACTTTAAATTGCAGATATCATATGATATACAGTAATATTTACTCTGCATAAAAATTGCTCCCAAATGGCCCAGTGGATAAAGGTTCCAACTTGCTCTGAGGTACCGGAGGAGTGAAACTGTAGCTCAGTAAGAGTTCTCAGGAGAAGAAAACTACAAAAAAAATGTATTATATCATGTTGTATTGTGTCTGTGCAGCAGCCAAACAAGAGTGAAAGATATATAGCTTAGGGTGTTCCCTCATTCGCTAAAGGATGAAAAGAGCACAAATGTCACCATTTCTACACTTTAATTTAGCCAGAGCTAAGGCTATTGTTGACACTGAGCCACAATAAATTTGCCTTTCATTCAAATTCCTCTCCTCTGTGCCTAACAACCCTTCCATGAAATAAAAATAATCCAGGAATTAAAGCCAACACTCAAATTCTTAGCGAAGACTTGTGCCAACTTTCCATGCCGTAATTGAGGAATAATCTTAATTTTTATGAAAGCAACCTTGGACTTGGCAGATCTTCATTATCTCTTTGTAAAGGAGTGTCTGCATATTCATTAATATAAGAAATACAACCTGGTTCCAGTTTTAATGAATTTTCAGTCATATCTCACATACATGTGAATGAAAGAAAATGAGAAATCAAGAAACATTGATTACAAAGAGTTCAATTTGAAATTGCAGGTACCATTTGAGATGGGGCGGCACAGTGGCACAGTGGTTAGCACTGCTGCCTCACAGCGCCGGGGACCTGGGTTCAATTCCTGGCTTGGGCCACCGTTTGTGTGGAGTTTGCACATTCTCCGTGTCTGTGTGGGTTTCCTCCAGGTGCTCAGGTTTCCTCCCACAGTCCAAAGGTGTGCAGGTTCGGTGCATTGGCCATGCTAAATTCTCCCTCAGTGTACCCAAACAGGTGCCAGAATGTGCCGACTAAGGGATTTTCACAGTACATTGCAGTGTGAATGTAAGCCTACTTGTGACTAATAAATTAACTTTAGATACAGTAATATTTACTCTGAATAAAATTTGCTCCCAAATGTCGATGATTGGGATTTCCAGGATTTCTTTACAAATATGGAAGCATTACCACTCTTCGCTGACAGTCTGATATAATTGAAAACATATCTGTCATTGCTCTTTGTTCAAGATTTTAGTTCTACCCTGTAAATATTGCGTAGAATGTAACACGCAATACAGCGCATTAGTGATAATTAGCTGCAGAGAAAAAGCAATTAATTACATTTCAGGACTGTACGAATACCAGAAACAAAAGTGCATCTTGAACCTTATGAAAAAAGTATGAATTACTCATACTTTAGACCTTTAACATTACACATGTTTATGAATATTCTCAACATTTTTGCAAGCCAGATACACAGCATATTAAACTATTCAGAACAGTTTTGATCAAAATTGAAATGTTTGCATGAAACTTGGCAAAATTAAACTGGACTTAAATGTAGTTTTTGATCTAACAGCCAGCAACCAATAAAATCTGATCCTAAATTTAAAAAAAATATAATACTTTTAATTAATGGATGATTTCAGGAGACAATTTTGAGTGTCCAAGCAATCTTTATGTCTTTGGACCACAAAGTAAGTTGAATGGAACTCTGGCAGGCAGAGAAGTCTGTTTCCTTAATACAGTTGGACGCCATTGGTTTTCTGTTGGCAAGATTGGAGATTTGTATTCTGGAGAGTCTCAGTATGACTTGGCAAAGCTAATTGAAAGCTCAATTTGGTATAAAGGTCAATCAAAGCCTGCTAAATCTATTAACTGTTTACAAAGCATACTAAATATAATTGGAAAAAAAGTGTCAAAATTAATTGCATTTTGGTTGTGAGGGAATCTTATTTGTTTTATATTATTTATACCAGATAACATAAAGTCACATTGGTAACAATTGCAACTGGTGCCATGATTTTGATTTGATTTATTATTGTCACATGTATTAACTTACAGTGAAAAGTATTGTTTCTTGCGCGCTATACAGACAAAACATACCGTTCATAGAGAAGGAAACGAGAATGTAGTGTTACAGTCATAGCTAGGCTGTAGAGAAAGATAAAATTAATGCAAGGTAAGTCCATTCAAAAGTCTGACAGCAGCAGGGAAGAAGCTGTTCTTGAATCAGTTGGTGTGTGACCTCAGACTTCTGTATCTTTTTCCTGACGGAAGAAGGTGGAAGAGAGAATGATCGGGGTGCGTGGGATCCTTAATTATGCTGGCTGCTTTGCCGAGGCAGCGGGAGAGTCAGTGGATGAGAGGCTGGTTTGCGTGATGGATTGGGCTACATTCACGACCTTTTGTAGTTCCTTGTGGTCTTGGGCACAAGGAGCCATACCAAGCTATGATACAACCAGAAAGAATGCTTTCTATGGTGCATCTGTAAAAGTTGGTGAGAGTCGTAGCTGATATGCCAAATTTCCTTAGTCTTCTGAGAAACTAGGGGTGTTTGTGGGCTTTCTTAACTATAGTGTTGGCATGGGGGGACCAGGATAGGTTGTTGGTGATCTGGATACCTAAAAGCTTGAAGCTCTTGACCCTTTCTACTTCGTCCCCGTTGATATAGACAGGGGCATGTTCTTCTGAAGTCGATGACAATCTCCTTTGTTTTGTTGACATTGAGGGAGAGATTATTGTTGCCGCACCAGTTCACCAGAGTTTCTAAATACACTGAAATGATGCTCAGATTATAAAACAGTATGGCTGCCTTTATATAATACATCAAACATTGCTATATATAAATTGAGTTTTACAGTTTTCTTTGATCAAAACACATTTTACAGAGCTTGCAGACCATGTGGCAGTCAGTAAGCAGTTTGAAACAGCAAATTGAAGGCCTTGTGAAAAGGCAGGAACAGATACAATCAAAGTCCTGGAATTCCCTCCCTAACAGCATTGTGGGTCAACCCACAGCACGTGGACTGCAACGATTCAAGCATCTCACCACCACCTTCTCAAGGGAAACTAAGGATGGGCAATAAATGCTGGCCAACCACAATGCCCATGTCCCACGAATGAATAAAAAAAGTGATCAGTGAAAGGAACTGGCGATAGAACCAACTAGCCAATGCTGACAATCTTAAAACTCCCTTGTTAAATACCATTTACTTTTCATTTCAAGTTGATGGTGGAATTTGAATTCAATCCAAAAACTCTAAAATTAAGAATCGACTGATGACCATGAAAGCATTGTCGATTGTCGGAAAAATCCATCAGGCTCACTAATGTCCTTTCGGGAAGTGTAAAGGGGAAAATACAAGGGGGGCACACTCTAAAATGGCAATACAAGAAAGCACACTCTAAAATGGCTGCCTGGCACATAAAGGGTTAACTGGGAAAGCCAAAAGAGCAAACACAGGCTCCTGCTGTTCAGAAAAACCTAACAGACAAGCCATTTCCAAATCACAGACAGTGACTTATAGCAAACAAACACCTCAGGAAGCCAAAGCCAAGGGTCAAGACATCTTTTAAGATAAGGAAACCCCAAAACAAAGAGCTTAGATTAATGTTAAAGGAAGGCGGGAAATATGAATGCGAGGGAACCGATTAGCACCTGAACGAGACGAAACTAGCCATTGATAGATACAGACATAAGGAGATGTACCCATTCATAAAATGCTAAATGTCTATACCTGTTTGTACTCTTGTAAACATGGGGAAATGTACCCATTCATAAAATGTTAAATACTTGTACTCACTTAAACAATGTGATAATGTTCGAATCACCGGTTTACTCATTGTGTAAAGGGTATAAAATTGAACTGCTCCTAGCATACAATTGAGAGAAGGTTTGCTACAGACCAAGTACCTTGTCTCCACGGAGCTCCGTTTAATAAATCGTATTTTCTGAATCTCGAAGTCTGACTACTAGTGGATTTTTCCCACAACAGGAAGGGAATCTGCTGTCCTTATCTGGGTCTGGCCTACATGTGACTCCAGAGCCACAACTGACTGACTGACTCTCACCTGCCCTCCAAGGGCAACTAGGGATGGGCAATAAATGTTGGCCACCCAGCGAGGCCCACATCCCACAAATGAATAAAAATAAATAAATAAATGCAATGTACAAACTGGGAAAGGCTCAACCACAACACCCCACTCCAGCCATCCTGAGAACTCCATGCTAATCCATTTCTGGCATTTTGTGGTTTCCTAATTTTAATTGCTCCACTATTGGTGACTTTATCTTCAGCTCCTGGCTCTGGAATTCCACTGTTGGGCCAAGGATGTTTCTTTGCAAACTGGGGTAATTTTCAATTTTGTCATTGACTCTGTAATGTGATGAAGCAGATTGCTTTGTAGGATAGGATGAGCTGAAAATCCAACAATTCCATCATGGCCAGCTGATCTGCTCTGCCTCATTCCTGTCCAGGTAACAGAATTGGAAATGGGTTGTGCCAAAGTTTCTGTCATCACTATCTTTGCCATTGAGCAAGCTGCAGATGTGAACATATAGACACAGCGAATTAGTTCACTATAACACAGCAGTATTTCTGGCTTTCAGCACTTCAGAATTAGCATTGACTTTTACAAGACATTCAGTTACATTGCAGACATTCAAGAGCAGTGCTTAAAGAATACAGATGTTTTTACTGAATAATATATCAGTTATGCAGGGTCAGATGATATATATCCCATGAAGTTAAGAGGGCTGAGAAAGGAGGTTTGTGAAGAACTGACAACACAATAAAGAACTCATTGGATGCTGAGGAGGTGCGAGTAGATTGAAAACAGGTTTAATGTGGTTGACTCTTAACTGCTCTCTGAAATGACCAGCAAGTCACCCAGCTGAACCATATCATTATGACAAAGTATGATAAGCATAAAAAGAGGACAGACCACCTAGCATTGACCCAGGCATGGATTCTGACACACCCAACCGAACAGAACCTGCTAAGTCCTCCTCACTAACATCTATGTATTTATGCCATAAGCTCTCCGATAGACTAGTCAAGCAACATACACAAAGAATCCAAGTGGCATGGTGGCATAGTGGTTAGCACTGCTGCCTCACAGCCCCTGGGTTCAATTCCGGTCACTGTCCAAATGAAGTTTGCATGTTCAATCATAGAAACCCTACAGTGCAGAAGGAGGCCATTCGGCCCATCGAGTCTGCACCGACCACAATCCCACCCAGGCCCTACCCCCACATATTCACCCACTAATCCCTCTAACCTACACATCTCAGGACTCTAAGGGGCAATTTGTAACCTGGCCAATCAACCTAACCCGCACATCTTTGGACTGTGGGAGGAAACCGGAGCACCCGGAGGAAACCCACGCAGACACGAGGAGAATGTGCAAACTCCACACAGACTGTGAACCGAGCCGGGAATCGAACCCGGGACCCTGGAGCTGTGAAGCAGCAGTGCTAACCACTGTGCTATCGTGCCGCCCCTATCTCCCTGTGTCTGCATGGGTTTCATCTGGGTGCTCCGGTTTCCTCCCACATTCCAAAGATGTGTGGGTTAGGTTTGATAGGCCATGCTAAATTGTGTCAGAGGAATTAGCAGGTTAAATACATGGGGTTATGGGGATAGGGCCTGGGTGGAATTGTCAGTGCAGGCTCGATGGGCTGAATGGTCTCCTTCTGCATTGTAGGAATTCTAGGATTAAATGATTGCTAAGTAACAGCCTAGTTTTCCTTTAAACCCTGTTTCTTTCACATTATTAACCCTCATTACCATGCATGCATCAAAACCAAACTGAAGCCATTAACCCCTTCAAATACAGAAACACAAAATTAAACTCACTTAAAGCTATGCCGTAATTCTAATACCCACGAGTACAAATTATTTAAAACTACTCCTGTTTCCTGACAATTGTGAGGGTATAATTATGCACTGATGTTCTTGGAGCCTTATGACAGTGGAAAAATGAAATGAATATACGGGAATGAGTTTTGCACTTACTAAGAGAAAACAAGGTTTGGCTTGGCATTTTTGCTTCTGAACAAAAGTTACATCAGAAACTCAGGGTGGTATCTTACCTGCTGTTTATGCCACGCTCCCGCTGCAGCAAGGTCGGAGAATTCAGCAGCCAGCCAAGTCTCTGTTCAGTGCAGTGGGATGGAAAAATCCCATCGGCGTGAACGGTGATTCTGGCCAAAGTATTTTACGAGCTGGGTAACTGTCAGATTGATACTGATGAATGTTTGGATCTTTTATTAAGCTTCATGGATGAAATTTACATGAAAGATGATCTATTAATTACATGCACTGCATGGTCGGACTTTGATGGATTTTGAAAGATGGATGATTATTCCATAGAGGAAAATATCATGGATTTAAATAGGCAATAGAAAAGATTGCTGAAATTCAATTTGGAAGTTCCTTATTCAGTGCTTACATTCAGATTGTTGGATTGTGCTGAGATACTGCATTTGGATAGACTCCTGGTCACAGCTGGCATTGGATTCTCAGAAAGACACACCCTTTTGAATTGTTAGGAAAACAAAGGTAATTTTAAGAGATGTATATTTGTACTGATAAACATTAAAAATAAGGTATAGTTTTAAGTGGGTTTAATTTAATATTTCTATGTATGAAAGGGTAAAACTATAGTTAGATTAATGCTGGATAAAGGTATTTATATGTGCTCGATTCAGATTGTGTTTCTGTTTTGCTTAGAGAGGGTTATAGCGTGAAAAGTAAATAAACTAAAAGGAGCATGTGACTGTTGCTTAGCAACTGGGACCCTTTTGAGATAGAAAGGCTTTTTGAATTTAGTTTTAGCTTCATGTATTTGCAGTTGGAGATAGGACATGGGGAGTGAACATCTCTCAACTCTGCCAGGATAAGATAAGCCGGACAGGACAAAGGAGGCTGCAAAGAGGAATACTTTCCAAAGAACCAGATACGGTCCCGATAACCAGGGAATTGGGACAGAAGGAATGTCTTAAGAAGACTGAAGTTAAGAGAACAGAGACCAAGGTATTGTTCTGGAGAATTCAAGGGAAAAGCAGACAATGTGTTGTGAGACAGCTGCAGTAACCAGAGTTAAAGTGGTAAAGCAGACTTCAAAGATAACTCAAAAGTTTGATGCCATTTTCATAGAGCCTGGGAATTGATTGCTAAAGCAATTGTGAACAGTTCGTACTACAATCAGGTCAAAGAAATTCTGAGGTGGGAGCTGTAAAACTGGGATACTGGATTCTAAGTTAAAAGTCGAGCGGAAGCTTTATTTGAGAGACATCTGGAACACCTGGATTGGATTTTGGAACGCAAACCACTGATGGAAAACATTGTTGTGAAAGAAGATTCCAAAGAGCATTTTTTTAGGAGTGGAATTTAGAAACACCCGTGTGACAACTATTGGGGGGGGGGGGCGCATTGTGAAGAGAAATACATAGACATTAACCTGGGAGTGGAGAGTGTATTTGACCACAGCCAACTTGTGTGTTTAAAGGGATGAGTGGAGCTTAAGATATAGTTTGCAATCCATGTTAACCTTAAAATCTGTGTATATTTGAGAAGCTAAGGGGAGAGTAGAAGGGTGTAGTATCATAATCCAACTTTTAATGTTTTTTTCCTTGTTAAAGCTAATTAGCAGCCCTCCACATTTTCTAATGGGTGGCACGGTAGTACAGTGGTTAGCACTGCTGCTTCACAGCTCCAGGGTCCCGGGTTCGATTCCCGGCTCGGGTCACTGTCTGTGTGGAGTTTGCACATTCTCCTCGTGTCTGCGTGGGTTTCCTCTGGGTGCTCCGGTTTCCTCCCACAGTCCAAAGATGTGCGGGTTAGGTTGATTGGCCAGGTTAAAAATTGCCCCTTAGAGTCCTGAGATGCGTAGGTTAGAGGGATTAGCGGGTAAATATGTGGGGGTAGGGCCTGGGTGGGATTGTGGTCGGTGCAGACTCGATGGGCCGAATGGCCTCCTTCTGCACTGTAGGGTTTTTATGATTCTATGATGAGAAGTAAAAGTTATAGTCATTTGAGCCAGGGTTGCATTCTGGGATCTTCCCATCCAGTTATAAGACCAACTAGGATTTTAAAAGGATCAGATGTCTGATGTATGTTTTTAAATCGTCAGGGAAACATTTCATTTCAAACAGCCCTGATGGCACAAATGAGACATTTTGCAGTGTCACAAAGGATGAGGGACTCAATGATTGTAGCCTTGAGATCATTCAGACATATAGTACAAGCACCAGTACAACAGTTACAGATAGAAAGAATGAGGATGAAGGCACCTTTAGCAAACGTGGATATCACAGCACAGAACAGGATTGGGGTAGTAATAATAGACAAATGAGCTCCAGTAATGTCCAGGGAACAGTGAACAAGTGCTGCAGATGTGACTCAAAATACAATTATGCAATGAACTTACCAAAAGCAGAACACAAAGGGCGGGGTTTTCTGGCCCATCCCAGCGGAATGTTCTGGCCCTGCCAAAGGCAAACACCTGGTGGGTTCCCTAGCAGTGGGATGGGTGAACCATGCAAAATGCTATAGACATTGGCCGGAATGGATGGTCCCATCCGCAGCCACTGGCAAGCCACCAGAAGACATACATGGGGTTGAGGGGAGGGGGGGGGGGGGGGGGGGGGTGGTGGTTTGAAACGACACATGATAAAGAGAATTCTGAAATTGAAGATGATAATGATCAGTCTGAGGGAAATATACTTGTTCCAAGAAGCTTTAGCATTCCTGAGTGTGCTAATCAGTGATTCATTTAATTGTGCCATGATAGATAGTGGTTACACCTTGATAGTGTGTGGAATGTTGCTTAGGTTCACTCAGCAGTAAGCATCAGAGTAATGTAGGAGATTATGAAGGTTCTACTTGTTTCAGGTTTGGGGATGGCAACACTTTGAGGTTACGAAAAAGAGTGGTGATTCCATGTATATGAACATATCGACATAGAAATTAGGCGAAAGGGTGGACCATTCGGCCCCTTGAGACTGTTCCACCAATTGAAAAGATCATGGCAGATCTGATTGTGGTCTCAGCTTTACTTTCCTGTCTATCACATATACCTTTGACTCCCTTGTCAATCAAGAATCTATCAACTTAGAAATATTCAATGCTCCTGCCTCCATTGCTCTCTGAGGCAGAGAATGCCAAAAACTGATGACCTTCTGAGAGAAAAGAATTCTCATCTTTGTCTTAAATAGGAGACCCCTTATTTTTAAACTGTGTCCCTTCATTCTCATCTTGTTTATAAGGGGAAACATCTGCACAACATCCACCCTGTCAAGTCCCTTCAGGATCTTATATATTTCAGTAAAATCACTTCTCATTCTTCCAAACTCCAATGGATACGGGCCCAACCTGTCCAACTTTTCTTCCTCAGATAACCCCTTCATCGGAGGAATCAGTCAAGTGAACTTTCTGTGAACTTCCATTGTCCGCCAGTGCTCCAGATGGTCTCACTGACACCTTGTACAACTGTAGCAAAACTTCCCAATTCTTATATTCCATTCTCCTCACAATAAATGATGTTCCATTTGCTTTCCTTATCACTTGCCGTACCTGCATACTAACACTGCAATTCGTGCACCCACATCCCCTTATACTGCAGAGTTCTGAAAATCTCTCTTATTTAAATAATATATTTATTTTCTATTCTTCCTTCCAAAGTGGACCAGTTTACACTTTTCCACATTATACTCCATCTGCCAAATCTATGCCCACTCACTTAACCTATCTAAATCCCTTTGCAGACTCCTTGGGGGTAATCTGAGCAAAAACATTCTAAGTACCACACGTCCGTGAAAACGAGAGAATCAAGCTGTTTTTTTTCCGCAAGTAAAAAAATTGAATCTTACTTCACTCTGTGGAAAAAAAATGCAAGATCTGTTTCCCACCAGCAGGGGGAGGGGCCAGGGCCTAAGCTCACTGAAAGCCGACAGCTTGCAGCAGAGGGTGCCACTGTGCATGCACAGAACACAGAGATCTGTCAGTCACTGCCTTCCCCAGCTACCATTGACCTCTCATTCCCCCCCTGCCCAGACTGAATGCCTGCACACACCCATGGGCCATCTGATCCCCCCACCCTTGCGCACCCCACTGTGTGGCCCATCTGATTGCCCCCATGCATGAGCTGTCCGAACCCCTCCCCACCCCCGCACGCCCTGCCCCCCACCCCCTGCACCCCCCTCCGCCCCGCTACCATGGGGCTCAGTGATCGATCTCCCTCCCTCACACAGACTGGCCAGTTGTCAGTTGCAGAGTGCACAGCATTCCCCCTGATCAGCCTGGTCCCTTCAGGCCCTGCCCTCTTCCCAGCCAGCCCTGTCCCCTCAAGCCATACCCCCTTGATACTGCATGGTGCCTGGTGAGCACTGACAGTGTGCCAGGCTGGCATTACCAGGGTGCCCACTAGATTGTACCAGGCAAGTGCACTAAGGGGCACCCCCCTCTGCCCCTGACCTCCTGGGGGTCCTCAATGTCCCCCATTGGTGGTTGGGGGATGTAGTCCTTATCATTTGGTCTATGAGAGGGATCCCAACTGACCTCATCTGCTGTGTAATAACCCCTCTTCCCCAGGAGAGACTATAATTAGTTCAATTTTTCCTTCACATTTGAATGTGTTTCCATGCATGGAGCAGGGCCTTCATCAAGGCAAAAGTCTCAGAGAAAATTCTTTGAGCTTTATGGCATCATATAAGACCATTCAAGATTAAACTTAAATCTTGAGGATTCAATAAACCATAATAGAGAGAGTCATAGAGTGGAAAGAGCTGGGTGAAGTTAGCGGGTTTGATGGTAAGACAGGTGTTCTCCAACATGGTCGTCAAACTATTAAGGCCCATTCATCATGATTAATAGGAATTAATTACAAAATTTCAGAAACTGAAGGGTTGATAAAAGGTGATGAGGTAACCTATGCCTCACATACTTTGTGTTTGACAGTTATGAGGAACAGAATATGGTTGATTAGCAGTCAGATGGTGATAGGCAGAATGATACTGATAGCTTAGGGCTATTAAATACTGTGATTCTAAATTCAAAGGACAATTACTTATAGTGGGTACTCTAGTGACAAACATACCAGCAGGGTGCAGTGAATGGAGGGACGTGACCATTGTAGGGAAAGATACTTGCAAGTCAAATATTGGCTAAGTGTCCAAGATGATGGATAAGAGGTAGGATATATGGAGTGGCAGAATGGAGTGAAATGTAGAAAGCAACAAAATCAGACTGCCACCAGATCTGACCTGATTAGATCCCACCTCCCAACTCTGCCCAAACCCTCGACTCTTCCCACTGCTCCCCCCCCAACCAGACCTGACTAGCCTTCACAACACAACTCACCCCGACCTGACAATCTCTTCTCACCTCGACCTGACTACTCCCTGACCCACCTACCAGTTCACCCACTCTGCCCACCAAACCCAGCTGCCACCATACCCATCTTCTCTCTTGCTCAGCTGCCACCTTACCTACTTACCTGATACATCTAAACACACACCCATTCATTCACACATTCACTCACCCACTAACACACAGACAAGCTTGAGGACCTTTATACATTTATCAGAATGTGGCAGCTAGTACCACAAAAAAGGGGCATGGCTTCTTGCAGATTCTCTTTGCTGATCTCTCTGTGGATTCCTGCTCTGAGGGAATTCTGTAGGATCCTCCATCAGAGGTTGGCACCTTTTCAACATATGCAGGTGAATAGTTTTCTGTCTGGTCAGAGTCAGACACAGTGAGTAGAAGTTTTGGACCATTGTCTTTATCAATTGAAAAATCACTGAAATGAAATAACTTGGTCAGTCTACTTCTAAGGCACTAATGTATGTTTAACTTTTCACACTGTGACATTGTTACATCTTGAATTCTTCTGAAACATTGTTAGCCCCCGTAATGTTTTATTTATAACAGGGACATTTGTTCTTCATCTGGATTAGGTGTGGATATTCACATTAAAGCTGACAAGTGTACCAACTACAGTAGTATTCCAGATAAGGTGAGAGTAATGTAAAAAGTAAAGTTTATTTATTAGTCACAAGTAAGACTTACATTAACACTGCAATGAAGTTACTGTGAAATTCCCTGCGAATCCACACTTCGGCTCCTCTTCAGGTCAATGCATCTAATCAGCACATCTTTCAGACTGTGGGAGGAAACCAGAGCACCTGGAGGAAACCCACACAGATAGAGGGAGAATGTGCAAATTCCACACAGACAGTGACCCAAGGCGGGAATTGAACCCGGATCCCTGGCGCTGTGAGGCAGCAGTGCTAACCATCGTGCCACCGTGTCGCCCCAGGTTATAATCCAGCAGGCTTATTTGAAATCACAAGCTTTTGGAGTGCTGCTCTTTCATCAGGTGAAATATTCCAGATGGACATGTTATTGCTTTCTGTAGCATAGGAAAGCTGCTGAGATATCAAATATATAAATATTAGTGAAATACGAATAATGTAGCATATGTTTATCATTACTACATGCAAACCCACTTCAACACATGAAGCTCATGTTGAATTTATCATACATCAAAATAAGTTTGATTTTTAAACCACAAGAAGTGAATTTTTACTTTTGAATGGAAATCCTTTTTCAAGATGCTACTCCGATTTGGCTCCTGACTGTTTATTGCTGTACATTATGACAAGGGAACAAAAATATATTTAAATTAAACACGTAGAGGGATGAGAACTGAACATGTTGGATGAACTCAACAAGTCTGGCAGCATCTGAGGAAATAGAGTTCACGGTTTGTGTCCATATGACTCTTCAGATCTGATGCTGCCAGACCTGCTGAGATTTTCCAGCAGTTTCTGTTTTTGTTTCAGATTCCAACATCCGCAGTATTCTGCTTTTATTTATAGGGATGAGGTTATGTTATGTGCCATTATCATATGGTGATCCTCTGACTGCTATTTTAGCAAAGATACAAAGTTGTTCAAAATAAAAGCAATCAACATTGTTGACGGGGGTTTTGTCTCGAGGCTATATATTGCTAAACTTAAGGCTCATGAAACGCAGTGTACTGATTTTAAGACGTGACTTTATTAACCAAATGGTCGAATGGGAGAACTATATAAAGTAGCCCTGCACTCAAGGTATAGAATGCAGGCAGCCCAATATCACTCTGAAGAACCAGCCCCCGTGAAGGCACTTATACATTCCCAAAATCATATTGCCCACCTTTCCAGTGGGCGTTATCCAGCAAACATTAATATATATCGGGCGGCACGGTAGCACAGTGGTTAGCATTGTTGCTTCACAGCGCCAGGGAGGCAGGTTCGATTCCTGGCTTGGGTCACTGTCTGTGTGGAGTTTGCACATTCTCCTCGTGTCTGCGTGGGTTTCCTCCGGGTGCTCCGGTTTCCTCCCACAGTCCAAAGATGTGCAGATTAGGTTGATTGGCCATTCTAAAATTGCCCCTTAGTGTCCTGAGATGTGTAGGTTAGAGGGATTAGTGGGTAAATGTGTAGGGATATGGGGATAGGGCCTGGGTGGGATTGTGGTCGGTGCAGACTCGATGGGCCAGATGGCCTCTTTCTGCACTGTAGGGTTTCTATGATACTTTCTATGATATCAGTCAATAACCATCCTGTCATTAACTCCAGCCAATAACAATACTCATCTTGACCTCATGGGATTTCATTTGTCATTAATTACAGACGGTTACCTCCCTTCTGTTGCCCAGCAACAGAGTGCTGGACAGTGAGACGGGAAAATGATTCCCACCGACTTGAACCTTCGTGACACTCGTCTGATCCTGAGAAATCTCTTATGCCTTACGCCTTACACCTGCGTTATCAGCTTGGAGCTGCATAGTTCTATTCATCAAACTGGCATTGGTAGCCATCATGCTTCTGACAACTGCTGATAATGTAGCTTGCATTCAGTAGAACTATTGTCCTCTGGAATGCAGGCACTATCTCCTGCCTCATCCCATCAATTCCTGCTGTGTTTTGCCATTGGCTGAAGCTTTCACAAAATGTCACTAAAAGCAAACTGCATCCATTTTATAAATTCAAAATACATGTTTTAAATGAGAAATTTAACATTCATGTCGAGGGGGCTAGAATACAAGAGCAGGGATGTACTTCTGAGGCTGTATAAAGCTCTGGTCAGCCCCCATTTGGAGTATTGTGAGCAGTTTTGGGCCCCATATCGAAGGAAGGATGTGCTGGCCTTGAAAAGGATCCAGAGGAGGTTCACAAGAATGATCTATGGAATGAAGAGCTTGTCGTATGAGGAATAGTTGAGACTCTGGTCTGTACTCGTTGGAGTTTAGATGGATGAGGGGAGATCTTATTGAAACTTACAGAATACTGCGAGGCCTGGATAGAGTGGACGTGGAGAGGATGTTTCCACTAGTAGGAAAACCTAGAACCAGAGGGCACAATCCCAGGCTAAAGGGATGATCCTTTAAAATAGGGACAAAGAGGAATTTCTTCAGCCAGAGTGGTGAATCTGTGGAACTCTTTGCCACAGAAGGCTGTGGAGGCCAGGTCATTGTGTGTCTATAAGACAGAGATAGATAGGTTCTTGGTAAATAAGGGGGTCAGGGGTTATGGAGAAAAGGCAGAAGAACGGGGATCAGAAAAATATCAGACATGATTGAATGGCGGAGCAGACTCGTTGGGGCGAGTGGCCTAATTCTGCTCCTATGTCTTATGGTCTTAAATACTTGTTATTCATATGGAGCTGTCTTCTATAGCAACAGCTCTAGTCAGCACTCTCCATAGCCTAAGATTATTCACCCTTAAGTCAGTATTGTGTTAGTGTTCTTAAACCCATGATTATGTGTTTTTATTAGCCTAATTAGCCCCCCTACATCAAACATCTTTCATCCTATTTGAGGAACTGGACTACAAGTTTGATCCCCTGATGCACTATTATTTAAATGCATTTAGCTATTTATAAAGTTTTCTGTAATTTCAGTATCCTTCTCTGCCCACAGTAACTAAAGTGAAACAACAGTTTATTTTCTTGTCTCCCTTAATTGCACTACAGTCTATTCTGCAGTTTGACCTCATACACTTGAGAATTTAAATTATTGCCTGATAGTATCAGTCTTCCTTTTCTCGTGTTCCCTTGAGTTTTAATGTGGAACGAGGTTATGAATATCTGGCAGTGAATAAAATAATTGTACAATAACTTGCATTTGATGATCGGCCACGCAAAAGTACAGCATGTTTCCAATAAACTAGGCATTCACCAGCAGATAACTGTAACATTATACATTCACTCATTTTTGGAACGCAAAATTCAGCAATTATATTTTATTGTGTTTTTTGTTGTAATTTGTCGTAAGCAACCAGTTAAAATCTTTACAAAGTTTATGGAAAAGTGATAATAGCTCCACTGTGGTTTATTTAAGTAATAATATCTATCGATCAGGAGAGTAGGTGGTAATGTTGAACCGCAAAAGCATTTGATCAGTTACATGAACTCTATATTGCTGAAGAGTTACCAAATAAACTGAATTGAGGAAAATCTCGAATCCATCTGGATTAAAAACTAATACCTCCAGATTTCCCACATTCCTCAAACAACTATCCAATTCTCTCTGGTGTTTTTCCACACTATTCTCATTGCCGTTCTGTGTGGCCCACTCTCACTCAGAGTAAACAATCAGGAGGCAAATAAGAATATGATTTCTATTCAACAGTCAGAATTCACTTCTTGTGGTTTAAAAATTGAACTTAGTTTGATGTATAATAAATTCAACATGAGCTTGATGTGTTGAAGTGGGTTTGTACGCTGTAATGATAATCATATGATTTTCTACTTCACTAATATTCATCACTCTCTAAAGCAGTTAAGTCTAAACAGTCTGCATATTTCTGGTCACAGCCTCAGCTCATGGTATGAGCATTTGGGAGTCTGTGGGAAAACTAACCCCCCCGCCCCCCCGACAGCATGTTTTTCGGCGATGGAGGCAGCTCACCATTAGTCGCCGGTGAGATCTTCTGGTCCCACCGAGATCTATGGAGTTTTGTATGGTTCAACCGCCCGCCCACCCACCGCCAGGGAATCGCCACGGGGAGTCACCTTTGGCAGGACTAGAATTTCCCACCCAATATATTTTAGAGGTCTAGAAATTTTAAATGCTTGAAGAATATTGCCTACTTCCCCCTCCTCTTCAAAATAAGCAATTTCGGATTCTGTGACCTCCTATCAAAAATCTGATGGCTTAAAGAAGTCCTCTTCATCGTCACCAATGCCGAGATAACTTTGCAGTAGGGCAGCAATCAGACTTTAACATAGTTGTGATTTTACCGATGCCTTTTACAGACTAATTGGGGTCATTTTAACTCTTTACAGCAGGTAGGTGAGGAGGCAGGTTGGCTATGAAATCTTATCAGGAGGGTGTCTGCCTCCATTTTAACTCCAGTTATATTTTTAAAACCTTCATGCTGGAATTTTTAGGTCTGCAGTGTCCCCACAGCAATCGCTACCCTGGAAACTGTGGAGAAAAAATTTGAAATTTTTTAAAGTTTATTTATTAGTGTCACAAGTAGGCTTACATTAACATTGCAATGAAATTACTATGAAAATCGACTAGTCACCACACTCCAGCGCCTGTTCGGACACACTGAGGGAGAATTTAGCATGGCCAATGCACTCTAACCAGCGCATCTTTCAGACTGTGGGAGGAAACTGGAGCATCCGGAGGAAACTCATGCAGACACGAGGAAAATGTGCAAACTCCATACAGACAGTGACCCAAGCCGGGAATCGAAACCGGGCCTCTGGATCTGTGAGGCAGCAGTGCTAACCACTGTGTCACTGTGAGAAGGAGGGGGCCATGTAAATAAGCAGCATGGCAAAGTGCATTTTTATTGATAATAGTGTAGTAATTGATCACTTAATTGCACTCGGGTAGTGGGATGGGATTCTCTTGTGCTCCCCTAACAGGGGTAGAGTTCAAATGAGTAAAACAGGGAAAGGCTAAAATGGTGGTGATTGGGTTAGGAAATGCAGATTTGTGGCATTGTAAATAAAAGGGTGCAAAGATTAGCTCAAGTTCTATCCTTCACCACCTAGCCTTCTGGAATACAACAATACAACATCATGGCAGCTTTGTGGCTACTTTGTACATCACTGAATTATAGAATGGTTACAGAACAGGAGGAGGCCATTTGGCCCATTGAGTCAGTGTTCCTCACTGCAAGAACAATATAGCCAGTCCCACTCCCCTGCTTTCACCCTGTAGCCTTGCAATTGTTTTCCCTTCAGGTACTTTTCCAATTCCTTTTTGAAAGCCATGATTGAATCTTCCTTGACCATTATCTCAGGCCCAGTCTCTCTTTGCCCCTCTTGTTTCCTTTTGCAATTCTCTTATGAACTTTCTATGCCAGCCTGGATCTCACTTGTATTATCAATGTGGCATCAAAATAAGTGCCCTTGTTCTTGACTGTCCTTGTACCATGCATACCATCTTCCAGTGGTAATATGTCAGCTGCAAATTAATGGAGCGGGATTGCTTTTGGTTGATGGATATTGCTGATTGATCTGATCCATCTGATCCATCTGATCCATCAGATGATGAAGGGGCAGCGCTCTGAAAGTTCGTGATTTCAAATAAACCTGTTGGACTTTAACCTGGTGTTGTGAGACTTCTCACTGTGCCCATCCCAGTCCAACACCGGCATTTCCACACCATTGATGTCCATTGATCATAACTATATGGAGGTCTTGTTCCAGGAGACTGAAAATGTCAACAAACCTGGCGTAAAAGTCTGAGGCAATGTTCCTCAATCACGTCCGGATAGCTGATCTTCTATTAGTATCCCCTGCATTAGGGGTATCACCTGCTTGGGCTTGAGCCTGTATTCATCCCTTCTGTCCTTTCGAATGGTGAAGGCAGCTGAAACTGATGCTGCTTCTGCAGCTGTTGGTGGTGCTGTTTCTCTTGCTCCTTATCAGAGATGCCACGTAGAGCTGTATAAGCTGCTCTCATGCTGCAGTGAAGGCTGGTCGCTGGGAAGTGCGGATCAACCATAAGAAAACTCCAGCATAGCAGAAGTGACCTCTGAAGTGTTGGAAACACTTCCAAAACGTTGAAATCTCACTCTTGGAACAAGTCTCGCGAATAAGTGCTTAGGCAAGCCACAGTCCAGTAATTAAAGATTTTCCGGTGTCAGTTTTACAACTCTGCCAATCCCCGCAGTGCTCTCATTGCATTAATCCTGGCACAATTCAGAGGAAGTTCGGGAAACCCATGCACTGGGAGTTAAAACCAGAATGGAGAGTTAAATCTTCAATCAATTGCAACTCTTCATAATATAATCACCAACCCGCCTGTCCTGCCCACATCCAAACGAGCCCTGATTAAATACAGAAGCCAGTGAGATCTTGTGGGGTTTCTGAAACATCAGCACTTTTTGAATTTTAATCCTCTTCATACGCAGACACCTACCACCCCTCAACATTTTCCGTTTGTCTTTGTCTACCTCTCCCTGCCTCTTGGGAAGATGAGAATCCAGATTTCTGAAATAAAATAGTTATGCATTTTCTTTCACCATTTGAACCAGTTCCTCTGGATTAGTCATGTAAAATTTGCAACATATAGCCAAACCCACATAATTATTTTTTTCTAGACTTGTTCCATTTTTTAATCACATTGTGCATTTTAAATGTGGCTTGAGACCATTACTGCTATATAGCGAGAGGATAAACTGCCAAGTTTACATTTACTAAGTCCATAAAAATTCTGACTTCTTGGCTGGAGAGAAGGTCTGGCATGAAAAAAGAAAGATTGTAAAAATATCTATGGAGTGAGAGGTTTGAAATAGTATTTCTTTTAAAGGGAAGTAAATTGTGGTATACAAAATCAATTTAAAATTTGCTTTCTGCAAACCAAACATTAACAACAAGGATCAGAGCCATCACAACAATCCTAAACATATGGTCAAATATGACTGCCCATTGTACCATTTGCAGTTGGGGTAGTGCATAGGGGCAGCACGGTGGGAACCTGGGTTTGATTCCTGGCTTGGATCACTGTCTGAGCGGAATCTGCACGTTCTCCCCATGTCTGCATGGGTTTCCTCCGGGTGCTCCGGTTTCCTTGCACAGTCCAAAAGACATGCTGGTTGGGTGCACTGGCTATGCTAAATTCTCCCTCAGTGTACCCGAACAGGCGCCAGAGTGTGCCAACTAGGGGATTTTCACAATAACTTAATTGCAGTGTTAATGTAAGCCTACTTGTGACACTAATAAATAAACTTAAACTTAGAGAGATGAGGGGTAATTTTCAATTCCACACTCTGTGTGGAGAATCTGGCCCCTCCATCCCAGGGTATATATTGGAAATTTGGATGCACACTGTTTGCAATGTTATGATCCCTGGAAGCACAGTCATTGGATTCATTCAACCATACAACCTACTAACTCACTAATATCACATACCAAAATATCACCTATCAAAAGGGAATCCTTTAGCAGCTCTATGCCGTATCAAAATATCCAGATCTATGGCAGTATTTCTCAGGAAATCTATTTCATGGCTTTGATATGACCCTAACCTGACAATTTAGGTAAATGGGAAGATAATTGGGAAGACCACCACCTGCAGGTTCCCCTCCAAGCCACTCATCATCCTGACTTGGAAATATATCGCCGTTCCTTCGCAGTCGCTGGGTCACAATCCTGGAATTCCCTCCCTAACGGCATTGTGGATCAACCCACAGAATATGGACTGCAGGGATTCAAGAAGGCAGCTCACCACCATCTTCTCAAGGGCAACTAGGGATGGGCAATAAATGCTGGCCAGCCAGCGATGCCCATGTCCCAGGAATGAATAAAAAAAAATTGGATTAAGATTTCCACAAAGCTAAACTGTCCCGTTAAGTATTTAACAGAGCAAGAACAATAAGTTTTTAAACAAGTTTAACTTTTAAATAAGTTGTTGTTTATAAAACCAGTGAAATAATAGATCCTATGACCTAGAAAATGCCATTGTCTCCGGTGATTCGTTTTAGTTGCTCGGTCTGGAATTGAAATATAAAAGTACACTGAGATAACATTGCGTTTCATTAAAATGGCAGCTTTAATAATTAAAGGAAATAATGGAAAATGAATGTGAAACTCTGTTTTGAAAATAAGATTTTAAAAATTTACATCTCACCTATCAATAAGATAATTACAATCTTCTAACTTTCAGCATAGCTTGCAAAGTTTTCTTGCTCAATAAATAATTTAATTCATGCCTGAAACAAGAACAAATATTTATTTAACAGCCAATCTCCAGGTTCATTGTGATAAAAGATTGAAAAAGTAATGTGACCTTTCCCAGTGTCCTGTTTTTATGTAGCTGTGCTTGTTAATATCTTCACAATTTATAGTTTTAAAGTCTTGTCACTTGAGAAAGATATTTAAATAACTGCAACAGCTGTAGATAAAGACTTGCCATAAATGTTTAGTACTTTTGTCTGTTGTCAACTTCACCCTGACTGCAAAATAATATATTGTGGAATTCCCTCTCCTGCCAGGAAGGCTTGCAACTCTGGATAAGTGAATTATGTGCCGAAAGGTTTTATTCTAAAACTGCTGCAACAAGCTGCTGAACAAGAATCTTCATTTTATTAAAGATTTGTGTTGGGGGCCATCCTCTTTTTGCTACCATCAGCACCTTCACATCACTAGCTTGGATTCCACAAATTTATCATTGCCTGTTGGACGTAGAGCTCCACTTTCTCCCCATAGCTATTCCAACAGCTTTCTCCCATATTTGTAGGTGGATGAACTCTCTCCTCCCCTCTCTTAACTCTAAAATCTGACCTGAACCCATTTGGGTGGAGAAAATGTTTAAAATTCAGACCTCAGTACACCTCAATTTTTTTTAGTTTATTGTACCGCCAGTAACTTACAAACATCACTCTCCGAAAACATACGAATATCAGTACCCTGTTCCTTTGAAGTTAAATCATTACTTACAAATGCAGTGCCCTGAACTTCCAAACTGCACCGCCCTGTTGATGACTCAGAGGAATACATTGCCATGTATGTAGGTGATCAGTTCCACCCAGGGTTAACCTTGCCCTCAACACACTTCCTATAGTGCAATAATCACACCTGTGACAAATGATTGACGCAAACCCTCCCCACTTTTGATTGTACATTCTCACAGCCTGCAACAACGCCACATCCTTGGTTCATGAACAGTCCATTTATATTTGGAAGTATTTTGATGGGGAAGATTCTGGCTCATTAGCATCATTAAATTAGTGACTTAATTTTGCGCAACAGACACAATTTTTGGGATGAGCATTTCCAGTGGATGTGGATGCACACGCAGACATCCTGGAAACCACCGCTCATTAGCATGGAAGTACTGTTTATATTTCTAAAGACATCTATATTCCGAAAGACGTGCTGGTTAGGTGCATTGGCCGTGCTAAATTCTCCCTCCATGTTCCCGAACAGGCGCCGGAGTGTGGCGACTAGGGGATTGATGCGCGATCAAATCACTCGGGAGGCTAGATTGTACCCGGGAAATAAAGGCTTCCACTACTAACAAGAATGGAGCACACCACACACAATACAATCCCAGACCAAAGGGTCACCAGGCAGTGCAGCGGCCCTTATACTCCTCCAGGCAGGCGGAGCCAACCGGAGTGTACCACAGAACAATATCAACAGGTAGAACAGCCCAACCCTAACCCCAACAGTGACAACAGTAACATATCTACAAGTACCCATAGTGCTAACCATCTATGGTTCAGTACTCATAGTGGTGACCAACTATGGTTCACCACAGGGATTTTCACAGTAAATTCATTGCAGTGTTAATGTAAGCCTACTTTGTGACACTGATAAATAGGATGAGATTTTATGGCCTCGCTTGGCCCGAAATCCTAAAATCCCGCCCGAGGTTTTCCCATTTGTTGATCCACCAGAAGGAACTCTTCAATTGTAGCCAATAAAATAAAACAAAACTTACTCCAACTTATAAATCAAAGAGAAAGGTTTAATAAAGAAACTTCATTACTCTAACACTTGAGGCCTCACCCTAGGCCATTCTAAACTCCCACAAATCCCAGCAGCTTCTTATTTATACTGAATTAGCTGGTCAGCTGACCACCAGATCATTTTTTCAATGGTTGCATAGTTTACTGGGTCAGCTGACCCTTACAGCATGTTACTATTGGTCACACTACAACAAGTCCAATGTTATTATTGGTTACATTCTAACACCATTATAGGCCCCTCGCCCGTTCCAATTCCCATGGTGGCGGGACGGTAAAACTCCGGTCATAAACTTTGAAAACTTAAAGTTTGAGGACAGTTCGATGGTTGAGACAAATCATTTAAATCTTGGACAGACTCATATCATTGTGGGGTCTGATAGCCTCTATCATCCCTTGACAAGTATATAAAAGAAGCCACTTAATTGTGTCTTTTCTGTTTCAGTCGCAGAAATCGTGCTGCTCTTCACCCTGGCAGGATCGTACAGTTCTGCTGACAGTGCACCCCTGCTGCGGCCTTCCCAGATGTGAGGGCTGCCTTCAACGGGAAACTGCGTTGACAATGGCAGGACCATAGCAAAGCCACACTGCTCCCACTGCTGTGAAGCACACCACAGAGAGGGAGGAAAATCCCACCCAGTGTTTTTTTAAGTCTAGTTCCAAAATCCTGTGGAATACCGCGAGGCAAAACACGACCTATTTTTGAAAAGTGTCCATTGTAAACAACACTCTTTAAAGAAACATTACTGTTGCTTGAACGGCTTAGATAGGATGGACGTAGGGAAGTTGTTTCCATTAACAGGGGAGACTAGGACGCGGGGGCACAGCCTTAGAATAAAAGGGAGTCACTTTAGAACAGAGATGAGGAGAAATTTCTTCAGCCAGAGAGTGGTGGGTCTGTGGAATTCATTGCCACAGAGGGCTGTGGAGGCCGAGACGTTGAGCGTCTTCAAGACAGAAATTGATAAATTCTTGATTTCTCGAGGAATTAAGGGCTATGGGGAGAGAGCGGGTAAATGGAGTTGAAATCAACCATGATTGAATGGTGGAGTGGACTCGATGGGCCGAATGGCCTTACTTCCGCTCCTATGTCTTATGGTCTTATGTAGGCTCCTTTAAATTGAATGTATTCTTGCTGAAGCACTGGTTATGCCTTTGAAACTGGAATTTTAATGAAATTTGTCAGAGTGTCTGGCTACGACTGAAAACCGACTTGTATCTCTCCAGGTGCACTGCTGAGTTTTCAGAGCAGATTTACTGACACACAGTGCACGACAAATTGGAGGGCGTGGTTTACGGTGTGACTCTGATGGGGTGGGGCCTGATAGAGCCAGCAAGGTCAGCTCCACAGAGATTGGGTTGTCGCCTTTAAAGATGGTGCCTTGATCTACGCTGAAAATATACTCTCCCACCAACCCCCCCACCATGGACATGGAGTACCACCCCCACAAGCATCAAAGTGACCCCCCCCACCACAACAGTATCGACGACTCTCTCCACCCTCTTCGCTACCCCACCATCATGGCAGTATCAGAGGCACTGTACACCACCCGCACCACAACCGCACCCCCCCCCCCCCCCCCCACCACCACCATCACAGCAGTATCGGGGGCACTCTTTCCCCTGACAGGCAACAGCCCTCCCCCCTAGCACACATAAGAGGAACACCCCCACTCCTCCGCGCCCCCCCCCCCACCTCCGACCATGGCACTCCCAGAGGGACCATCCCGGCACTGTCCCCTGGCACAAGTTGTCACTGACAGGGGGCAATGCCAACCTGTGCCAGTGGGCAGTGCCAGGGAAAAGTGCCAAGGCACTGCTTCAGCATGCCCTTCCTCCCCAGGGTATCGTTATCTTGGACCCCCCTCTCCCCTCCCCCCCGGCGGGTTCCCTTCAATGGATTTCTGTTCTTATACAGCCGTTGTGAAACTCGCCAACATAATGTCACGCCTGCGAGGTGTGAATACTCAGTGAGGGGAATCATTTGGCTGGGAAGCCCTTTAATAATATTTAAATTTATTGAAACCAAGGACAGGAACCTTGTTACGTCATTGGCGAAGGATGGGGAAAATCGGGAAACGAGATCTCGCTGGCGAGAATCTAATTTCCTGACTGACCGTTGCGGGATTTTGGGCCTGTGTCGCTGTTTATACGGATAGAAAACGCATGCCCCAAAATCGCCCTCACTGCCCACTGGCTCACTCATCTCTTCCCTTCTTCTATCATCACCCTGTTACCTGTTTCATTACCTCAAAACCCAACTTCTCCAGTGATTTCAGTCAGTCAGGTGGCATCAGTGGACTGTGAATCAGTGTTAACAGGGAGCATTTTAACCTGCCATTGTGGGTAGGTTTCTGTGCAGATAACACATTAAAACTGCTGGTTAAAAGTCCGGAAGGAGCCCATTGATTCCTGTTCGATAACTTCAATATACTCTTCAATCTAATTGAAACCCTCATGGTTCAGATCAGTCTGACATTTACTTGTGTTGTTATCATGAACTGTCGTTTGAATCAGGAATTCTGACTATAACTCTGTATGAATGACTTTTCTGGACCTTGCCAGGTAAACAGGGTAAGAGGACAGTGGGAATTATCAGAGCTGAACAATTGACAGTCAGGAAAGATGATAGATACAGAGATAGGACAGTTTCCTTAAGTCAAAGGTGTTTACTCACCGGACATACTCTGCTTTCACTTCTTTGGGGATGAATTCCAATACTTTGGAGGTTATTTCCATTGCCTAACAGTTGATCTGCACTTGAAATATTTTATCCAGTGATCTGGTTTAAATTGAAAAAGTCACATTGTGAGAACAGACCAGCTGAGATAAGAGGCTTAATTCAATTCAAATTCAAGTCTTTAAGGGAATCTAACAACTTACTCAAATCTTCCAGGTCGCTTACTTGATATTTTGTTCTGTTCAGCTTTGCAGTTTGTCTATCCCCAGACAACCCTCTCTTTAAACTCTTATTTTACCTCGGATCAAGGGTTAACAGCTAATTAACTTTTTTTTACGATTTTCTGTGAAGAATGACAGACTTGATTACTGCAGTGTAATGTAGATGTAGATGAAATCGAGTCTGTGCTGACTGCCAATTTGGGCTGACTTCCAACACACACTACTAAAGCTCACCACAAAAGATGCTTTCCATAAGCAAACCCTGTGCCTCTTCTGAACCAAACTTGAACTTCTGTGTGCAATGGGCGGAATGTAAAGTATCTCATGTCGAGTGATTGACCCTTTAAAATTGATTACTGGATTGTATTGTCCACCATCAAATGTTGAGTTTACAAAGTCCACAGTGAGCATCACTGCATTAATGCCAGTGGAAAATGAGTCAAGGAACCTGGTGCTCTGAAGAGGTGTTTACCACAGAATCTTTTGGGTTAGCTCATTGCATATTCATTGCTCTAGTAAATAGCAAAACAACCAGTGTAAAAAAGGAGCTGGGATGCAGGCTTTTTAAAAACAGTTCTGTCGAAGGATTGCAGCAGCTGTCAAATAAGGAATAGTGGTTGGTTCAGTGAGTTTACTGTCAACTAGATTTACTGGATGTCTAATTTGTGATTCATTGACAAGAATATTTAACACAAGAGAGCCTAGCAAGGGCAAGGATAAAAGGCAGCAGAACATGACTAAGGCAGGGAACATTCTGATCTGCAGAACCTACTTAATGAAGTAAAAACAGAGGAGAAAGGGTGTTGAGTGGTCGTATCAGAAAAAATTGCCAAAAAGACGATATTGGCATGAATGCCAACTCTCTCCCAGAATTTACTTTCTCATAAGACGAAGGAAATTTGGCATGTCAGCTACGACTCTCACCAACTTTTACAGATGCACATAGAAAGCATTCTTTCTGGTTGTATCACAGCTTGGTATAGCTCCTGCTCTGCCCAAGACCACAAGGAACTACAAAAGGTCGTGAATGAAGCCCAATCCATCATGCAAACCAGCCTCCCATCCATTGACTCTGTCTACACTTCCTGCTACCTCAGCAATGCAGTCAGCATAATTAAGGACGCCACGCACCCCGGACATTCTCTCTTCCATCTTCTTCTGTGGGAAAAAGATATAAAAGTCTGAGGTCACGTACCAACCGACTTAAGAACAGCTTCTTCTCTGCTGCTGTCAGACTTTTGAATAACCCTACCTTGCATTAAGTTGATCTTTCTCTACACCCTAGCTATGACTGTAACACTAAATTCTGCACTCTCTCCTTTCCTTCTCTATGAATGGTATGTTTTGTCTGTATAGCGTGCACGAAACAATACTTTTCACTGTATGTTAATACATGTGACAATAATAAATCAAATCAAATCAGAAAGGATTTGGGGGGAGATATACTATAAAGGGTTAGAATTATAGAATCATAGGGCGACTGTTAAATATGTAAATAGGCAGTCTACATGATCAGTGATGTAAGATTTCATGATGACAGAGTATGCTGACAGGTAGTTCTATGCGAAGCTTCATAATAGACCTTGTTCTGTATATAGTTCAATAAAGGTTAGAGTTTGTCAACTGCTTTTGAATAATTCCTGAGCAATTTGGCAGAGAAAGCTGCCATTGGGGTGATGGTTTCACCACCGCTTTTCCCCCTCACAGCCATGCTCTGCATTAAAAAGCGAAAATTCCGCCCTGTCATTTTTAAATTTCCCATTAGTCATTGCCCTGGCCTCATCCTATCAGGGACCAGTTCATATTTTAGCTACTCTTTTCCTTTTTATGTACTTGTAGAAACTTTAACTGCCTATTTTTATGCACAAATTTCATAGAATCATAGAATCCCTCCAGTGCAGAATGAGGTCGTTTGACCCATTGAGTCTGCACTGACTCTCCATCGGAGCATCTTACCCAGGCCCACCCCCTGCCCTACACATTTCTCCTGTTAATTCCCTAACCTGCACATCTTTGGACTCTTTCTCCCTCTTTATTAGTTTTTTTTGGCATCCTTTGTTGATTTCTAAAATGTTTCAAATCTTCTGGGCTACCACTAATATTTGCAGCATTTTATATCTTTTCTTTCAATTTGATTCCATCCTTAACTTCCCTTGTTAGCCAGGGACACGTGTATCTTTGTCATAGTGTCTTTCTTTCCCAAAGGAATATACCTCTGCTGAGAGTTAAGAAACTCTCATTAAATGTCCATCATTGTTTCTCTACCATCTTAACTATTCACCCATTTTCCCAGTCCACTTTAGCCAACTCTGTCTTCATTCTCTTGTAATTACCTTTATTCAATTTTAAGATGCCAGTTTCAGATGTAACTTCTTACCTTCAAAATAAATGTGAAATGTTACCATGTTATGATCACTCTTACCTAGAGGATCCTTTACTATGATGCCGTTAGTTAATTACCTTTCATTATGTCTAAGATAATCTGTTCCCTGGCTGGTTCCAGAATGTATTGTTCTAAGAAACTGTCCTGAATATACTCTAAGATCTCATCCCCCAGGCTACTTTTGACAATCTGATTTGTCCATTAAATGAAGTTTAAAATCTCCCATGATTATTGCAGTTTTTTTTTACATGCCTTTATTATTTCTTAATTTATACTCTGTCCTACAGTGTAGTCACATTCAACGACCCATAAACCACACCCACCAGTGACATTTTTCCTTTGCTATTTCTAATCTCCACCTAAACTGATTCTATGGGTGAGATTTTCCAGCCATTCTTATTGTGGGATCGTCTGGTCCCAGCAACAGTGAGCCCGTGCCACGGATTCCCTGGTTGCAGAGGGTATGAGCAATGGGAATATAATGATAAAACATTTGCTGTTGACATCTGCTCTCCATAAGAAAGACCTTCTTGCAACTTCCACCTGTTTTTACTTACTTGGTGGTATAATTGCCGGCAGTAGCAGTAACTGTTGACAGTGGTGGGACCAGAAGTCCTGCTGCTGGCCAGTGGAGGGTCACTTCCGCCACAGTAAAACAAACCGCGGGGGTGGGGGAGGTGGAAAATCCCACCCTATATTTTGATCCTCTGAGCCAAGATCATTTCTCATTAGTTATAGATTTCATCTTTTACTAACAGTGCAATTCCACCTCCTTTTCCGGTCCTTCTGATATGTCAAATAATAATGATCAAAGAGAATCATATGCATTGTATTGGTAATTTGTGGTAAAATGCATTAATCACAAATACTATGTGTTTCATGGAGTTTGCTGTAACTGAACAAATCAGTAATTACTCTGGCAATACAATTTTGATTTTAATCATAATGGTTTCTAAGGTACAGTGTACCTTAATTCAAAAAGTTAAAGTTGCCCATTTAAAGATAACTGTGAACAGTTAATCTAGACATAAAGGTGAAATATGATCAACCCACCATGGACATATCAGGTCATATCATGAACATGTCTTATGTTGTAAGAAATTAACCATAATGTCGCAAGATAAAGGTTAGCAAGCACGTTGACACTTACAATCTGCAATAGGTTGCAGTCGTGTGTTTGAGAGCATTCTGGAGATTACTGCGTGCCCAACAGACAGAAAACATTTTCCGTGTATAGCATAAGCTTTAATAACTTCCCTCTGTTACTGCCGGCAATGATACCATCAAGTAAGTAAAAACAGATGGAAATTGCAAGATGTTCTTTCTTATGGAGAGCAGATGTCAACAGCAAATTTTTTATCATTATATTGTTAATTACAGCCCCAATGCAGCATTGAAATTTACTTTCGAGCTGAGACAAATATTAATGAGAATCGATTCTTCATACTCATTTCCGGGATGCTTCTCTGTTACCTTTGGAGGACCGAACACTATTTGCAACTTTCAAGCTGCACATAACAGATGTGAAAATGTTTGCATGCATTAACACGATGAGAGAAGTGGCAGTTTGACACGGTTGATAGCAATCTTGCCTCTGAGCCAGAAGGTTGTGGGCTTAGCCACCCCTCTAGGACTTGAACATATAAATCTAGGCTGACAGTTCAGTGCTTACCAATGGATTGCACCATTGTTAGTAGTTGCAGTCTTTTCACTGATATATTAAACTGAGGCCCCCTTCACCCTGTTCAGGTTGACGTAAAACATCCCGTAGCACGATTTCAAATAAAAGCAGGGAATTTTCCCAACATTCTGGCCAATTTTTATCCCTTAACCAACACCATCAAAATATTAACTGTTCATTGGTCACATTGTTATTTGGGAGACTTCTGCTCAAGGATTGCCATGCCAGGCCAAATGCACAACTCCCATTATTAGTTGGCACCCATGTTTTTTTTGCTTTGCATCTTCGCGCACACTTCCCCCCCCTTCGGAAATAGTGGATGTGTTGGAAAGTGTGATAACCCCCACGAGATTCATGGGGAATCATTGATTGATCTCTCTGTAGAGTTCGTTAAGTATGAGTTCCCCTGGCAACGGCAGTGGCCTGCCCAGCTGGAACCCATTTGCTGAACTTCTTATAAGGCAGGCCCAGGAGTCCCAGGCAGGGACCAGTGTGTGTACACCACGGTAGTGGTTTTACTTTGCATTCTGTAATAAACTATGTTCCTTTCCTGTTGGGCTTCCTGAGTCATTACATTGGCAACGAGGAACAAGAAAAATTTTGGATAGATTTGCCTTTCAATAAACCTGGTCAGACAGTGATGGGGAGATATTGAAAATACCACTGGTTGGGAAACTGGAAACCTATGATGCAGGTGTGGAGGATTGGCCCCAGTGAAATATTTCGTCCGGGCATACAAGATGGAAGAGGATGACCTGCAAAACGTCATCCTACTGACCACTTGTGCGGCCATGACTTTCAATATCATAAAAAGTTTAACATATCCTTTTGGTGAAATGGTTGATATGGTGTCGGACCCTAAACCATCTGGCATATTGCAATGTTACAGGTTTAACATGGCAACTAGACTCTCTGGGGAACCAGTCACTGAATTTTTGACAAGACTGCGGAAATTGGCAAAACACTGAGTATGGTCAGCACCTCTGGAACTGTAAAGGGATCATTTAGTCTGTGGAAATAATAATATTGTGACTCAAAGGAAGCTACTGATTGAACCAAATCTGGACCTCAAAAAAGCCCGAGATCAGGTCCTTTCCCATGAAATTGTGGAAAAGGGGCCCAGGAACTTCAGGGGTCCATAGATGGTATGGTCCACAGCCTTGGGCGACCCCCATACCGCAGAACCAAGTCCCCAGCAGATAACACTCACTGCCAAGTAAGGGCGATTGGACTCGGAGGCGACAAGATTGCAGAACTAGATGGGAAGTTTCTCCACTATACAGTGAGGAATGAGCACATCCACTCTGCACTTATAGTCATAGGATCTGCCCCAGACAAGATTACCAAAGCAGGCAAAATACGTACTGCCAGGCCAAAAAGCGAAGCCACCTCAGGACAGGGCTTTACAACTAAAGCAGACCAAAAATTAGGAATTGATGCAGCTAAATTGCATCGCCGCACCAAAGTGGCTCCAATCAAGATTAAACTCCAATAAATGGCCACCCCCTAGACATGGAGGTCGACACAGGAGCCGCTGTATCTATTATTGGGGAGCAAACCTTCAGGCAACTCCGATTGGGTATCTTACCTTTAACCCTGTGGAATAACAAGGCTAGATTGGCCACATACACTGGGGAGCCCTTGTGTATTGTTGGGTCCACTGTAACCCCAGTTACGCATGGGCAGCAGATAGTCTCACTCCCCCAGCTAGTGGTGCAAGGACCAGGTCCCAACCTTTTGGGAAGGGACTGGTTACAGAAAATCCATCTGGATTTGATTTATTATTGTCACATGTATTAACATGCAGTGAAAAGTATTGTTTCTTGCGTGCTATACAGACAAAACATACCGTTCATAGAGAAGAAAATGAGGGAGTGCAGAATGCAGTGTTACAGTCATAGCTAGGGTGTAGAGAAAGATCAACTTAATGCAAGATAGATCCATTCAAAAGTATGACAGCAGCAGGGAAGAAGCTGTTCTTAAGTCGGTTGGTACGTGACCTCAGACTTTTATATCTTTTTCCTGAAGGAAGAAGGTGGAAGAGAGAATGTCCGGGGTGCGTGGGATCCTTAATTATGCTGCCTGCTTTGCCAAGGCAGCGGGAAGTGTAGACAGAGTCAATGGATGGGAGGCTGGTTTGCATGATGGGCTACATTCGCAACCTTTTGTAGTTCCTTGCGGTCTTGGGCAGAGCAGGAGCCATACCAAGCTGTGTTACAACCAGAAAGAATGCTTTCTATGGTGCATCTGTGAAAGTTGGTGAGAGTCGTAGCGGACATGCCAAATTTCCTTAGTCTTCTGAGAAAGTAGAGGCATTGGTGGGCTTTCTTAATTATAGTGTCGGCATGGGGGGATCTGGTTGTTGGTGATCTGGACACCTAAAAACCTGAAGCTCTCGACCCTTTCTACTTCGTCTCCATTGATGTAGACAGAGGCATGTTCTCCTTTATGCTTCCTGAAGTCGATGACAATCTCCTTCGTTTTGTTGACATTGAGGGAGAGATTATTGTTGCCGCACAAGTTCACCAGATTCTCTATCTCATTCCTGTACTCTGTCTCGTCATTGTTTGAGATCCGACCTACTATGGTGGATGGCAAATGGATTGGCAATAGGTCTTTAAAATGGGTACTGGTAATTCATACAAAGTCATTTGGAAGTATCTCAAAGTATTCCAAGACAGCCTGGAGAAGATGAGAGGTATTAGGGACAAGATCTACGTGGAACCAGAGGCCTAATCAAAATACTTCCTGACCGGTCCCCTGCACCCTACATGCCAAAATAGAGGCTGCATTGGAATGCCTGGAGGAACTTGGCATTATACACCCAGTACAAGTTGCTGAACGGGCCATGCCAGTAGGCCCAGTTTTAAAACCTGACAATTTGGTCCGTCTCTGTGGGAATTGTAAATTATGATGTGGAGATGCCGGCGTTGGACCTGGGTAAACACAGTAAGAAGTCTCACAACACCAGGTTAAAGTCCAACAGGGTTATTTGGTAGCAAAAGCCACTAGCTTTCGGAGCGCTGCTCTTTCGTCAGGTATATGGGTCAGGTCAGGTTCACAAACAGGGCTTATAAAGTCACAAACTCAATTTACAAGATAATGGTTGGAATGCGAGTCTTTACAGGCAATCAAGTCTTAAAGGTACAGACAATGTGAGTGGAGAGAGGGTTAAGCACAGGTTAAAGAGATGTGTATTGTCTTCAGCCGGGACAGTTAGTGAGATTTTGCAAGCCCAGGCAAGTCGTGACCTCTGATCTTCGGGTAAGTGTTCTCCAAGGCGGCCTTCACGACACACGACAACGCAGAGTCGCTGAGCAGAGACTGATAGCCAAGCTCCGCACATATGAGGACGGCCTCAACCGGGATCTTGGGTTCATGTCATACTATCTGTAACCCACACGATGCTCACGACTTGCCTGGGCTTGCAAAATCTCACTAACTGTCCCGGCTGGAGACAATACACATCTCTTTAACCTGTGCTTAACCCTCTCTCCACTCACATTGTCTGTACCTTTAAGATTTGATTACCTGTAAAGACTCGCATTCCAACCATTATCTTGTAAATTGAGTTTATGTCTTTATATGCCCTGTTTGTGAACAGAACTCCCACTTACCTGACGAAGGAGCAGTGAGCGCTCTGAAAGCTAGTGGCTTTTGATACCAAATAAACCTGTTGGACTTTAACCTGGTGTTGTGAGACTTCTTACGGAACTGTAAGTTAACAGTCATCAACAGAGCCTCCCGCTGAGACAGATACCCTATGCCACACATTGAAGACCTGTATACGAATCTGGTCATACTTTTTTCCCCAAATTAGACCTGAGCCACGCCCATCTCCAGCTGTATCTTGAGGTGTCATCCAGGACGTATGTCACCATAAGAACTCACAAAGGACTGTATGAGTACACTCGTTTGCCCTTTCTGGTGTTCAGCTTGCGCCATTTTCAAAGAGTATTGGAGAACATCCTTCAAGGGATGCCCAGTGCGGTAGTCTATCTGGGTGATGCTTTAATCTCAGGAGCTACTGCAAATGGTCATTTGGAGAGTTTGGTGGAGGTCTAACGGCTTTTTTCTGATGCTGACATCTGATTAAAAAGGGAAAAATATGTGTTTCAGGTCAACGAGGTAATGTATCTCGGGTACAGAGTTGATAAGGATGGAATACACCCTGTTGAAAAGAAGGTGGAGGCCTTAAAAGGGACTCCAAGGAAGACTACGGAGTTGAAGTCTTTCCTAGTCTCATAAATTACTTTGGAAAATTCATATCCAACTTGGTGACCCTCTGGCACTCCTCCACGTACCCTCCACGCACTGTTACAAAAACATCAAAAATGGTCATGGCAAATGCCACAAGAGAAAGCTTTTGCAAATGTCAAACAACAATTGTTGCCAACAAATATACTAGTCCATTATGACCCCCCGAGACCACTCATCATAAGCTGCGATGCCTTCCTTTAAGATAAGAGTGGTATTATCGCACCGTTAGGATGATGGAACTGAACATCCACTCGCATATGCATCACAAACCCTGGTGATGCAGATCAAAAAAGAAGGTTTGGCCATGATATTTGCAGTGTAAAAGCTCCACCAGTACATCGACGGTCAGCCTTTTACCATAGTGACCGATCACAAACCCCTCTGTTGGGCCTCTTCAAGGAAGGCAAGATGATTCCTCCCATCACATCAGCCCGGATCCAATACTGGGCACTGTTATTAGGTGTGTATGAGTATACCTTAAAATATCGTCGAGGGAGACATATAGCCAACGCAGATGTCTAGAACCACCTATTTTACCCACCAGCCTACCTTCTCCTCCGAAGTTGAATGAAGTCATCATGACTCTTAAGCGTCATGGACACTCTGCCAGTATCCACCAAACAAATCCAGTCATCTTAGAATCTTAGAATCTTAGAAACCCTACAGCACAGAAAGAGGCCATTCGGCCCATCGAGTCTGCACCGACCACAATCCCACCCAGGCCCTACCCCCTTATCCCTACATATTTACCCACTAATCCCTCTAACCTACACATCTCAGGACACTAAGGGCAATTTTTAGCATGGCCAATCAACCTAACCCGCACATCTTTGGACTGTGGGAGGAAACCGGAGCACCCGGAGGAAACCCATGCAGACACGAGGAGAATGTGCAAACTCCGCACAGACAGTGACCCGAGCCAGGAATCGAACCCAGGTCCCTGGAGCTGTGAAGCAGCAGTGCTAACCACTGTGCTACCGTGCCGCCCTATGTTGGCGAAACGATGTCACGTCATCCTAAATGGTGGACCACAAGGGCATCCTACGGAGGATTTGAAACCTTATCTCTCTAAATATCAGGAGTTGAGTATAGAAGATGACCTCATCTTGTGGGGAGCCCGGATGGTTTTACTTTGCATTCTGTAATAAACTATGTTCCTTTCTAGTCAGGCTTCCTGGGTCATTGCAGAAAGATTATCAGGCTGATGATCAACCTGCTGAACCACATCTTGAACTCCCCTTCCATGCCTAACAAGTCCTGGAGTGGGGCTTGAATCTAGAGTTGCAGCCAGAAGCAGGTCTGCTACCAACTGAAGCCCAAGCCTGCCTCCTGTGCCCATTCAATTGGCACAATATTTTGGATGACAAGTCGCAGAAAGTGCAGAATGGAAAGAGTGAGTTCCCACATCCAGGACCCGAGTGAATAGAGCAAGCGTGGGTTTACCTACTTTGCCAATCAGATGAAAGGATTGCAAAACCTGAGGAAATCCTCGCAAATAGTTAATTTGCAGTGAAATTGATGGGCAAAAATGAGCACATCATGTTGTTAAAAGGCTACTTAGTCGTGGCCAGTCCACTCATTTCCACCACACAAGTGCGCTTCACATGATTTAATGCATTTGAATGGGAGGCAAGACAGCAAGGTGTGATTTTTGTAATGCGAACAGCAGAGCAGCACATCCCGGCTAGAATTTCCACACTTTATTGTGCAGCTGTCCTCTGCTAACGTAACTATGGCATTTGCTGTTAAATCATGGTGAATGCCATTTGCCTTGTTGTTATTTTGAAAGCAAGCTTCTGGTCCTTGTGTGTTCATTGGCTGCTGCACTGATCTGCATAGCAACCGTGATGACACTGGAAATTGGTGCAAAGTTCTGTGACAACTCTTGATGGTGCTTTATAAACACGAGCATTTTAGAAGTTAGGTTTATGCATAGTGTGCGCGAACTTCATATGATAACGTTGAATTCAGAAGCATTTGCTATGTTAATGAGCAGCATTGTGCATGTGACGGAAGGGTGGATGGTTGGCTGTGACTCTGGGATCGAAAGGCAAATTGGTATATGGTGCTTTTGGCTGGTTCTTTCTCCCCAAGGGCTTGAAGCAGGCAGCTGTTCATTCCATCGCTCTAATTGTGCAGGTCATTGAACTTTACAGGAAAACACTGGGCGATTGCAGCAAAAGGCTTATTTTCCCCAATCAGGTGCTCCTTGGCAAGCGAATCGAAAAATCGGTCCTCAAGTTGTTGGGAAGAGTCCAATTGTTTCCAGTTCCAAGTTGCTAATGTTTGGAAAGGTATGCATTCCAAAGGAATTTCATGCAGGTTTCTTGGAGCAGATGCACTTTGCTACAGAATGCAGATGCCTGTACAGCTGTTGTTAATATGAAGGAAGATGTACAATGTTATTTTAATTCTATTAAGGTGTTGGCAGCTAAATAAAGATTACAGTCATATTTCAGGCTTTGAGTTCAATGCAGTTAAAATTTTAATTATGTTGTTGATTAGCACCCATGAAGTTTGTTTTTTAGAAGCTTGCCAACACTAAGTGCTTTCCTTTCCTACAGCAATGAGTGCTAATAAAATTAGCACCAATTTTAAATTTGCAAATGGTGTGAAAATCTACACAAGGATTAGCAATAAAAGGCCTCACATAATCTTGAGGGTAAGCACCCATACCTGTAGCAATACCTGTCCCACATTGCTGCTGAAAATGTGAAATGGCACATAGCTACTTTGAGAAGAGCCAAACTGGGCTCCCAAAACGAGCAACGATTTTTAAAATTCTCTCCTGAGGGAATGGAGTAAAGGCTCCTGGACTTCATTAGGCCCAGAATAGCCCTACATGAGTAGACATTATTCCTCTCGGTAACAGTCAGGGCAGAGTTTCTGTGGAATCTTGAAAGTACCCCAGAATGCTCCAACAACCTGATGGGGAAGAAGCGCCAGAAACCGAGGATCGATTGCTGTGTAGGGTGAGTGTCTGTGTGGTTTTTGCACGTTCTCAGCGTGTCTGCGTGCGTTTCCTCTGGTGTGCTCCCACAGTCCAAAGATGTGCAGGTTAGGTGGATTGGCCATGCTAAATTGTCCCTTTGAGTCCAAGGATGTGCAGGTTAGATACATTTTCATTGGTAAATGCCCGAGGTTACGGGGGTAGGGTGGGGGAGTGGGCCGAGGTGGAATGCTCTTTCAGAGGGTGGGTGCAGACTCGATGGGCCAAATGGCCTCCTTCTGCACTGAAGGGATTCTATGAATTCTATTCGCCTTTTGCTTCTTAGCTGTTCATCTCAATGGCAACCTTGGGTCACATGGACATTTCTGGGAAGCTAATGGTACCATAATTAGGAAACAATTAACTTTCTTTCAGAATACTAGCCCAGTCCACTTTGGTCTTAAAGGGACATCACGCAAAAGAAAATACAGGTTCTTCCAGGCACATAGGCCATCACACCTTGAATAATATTTTGCATGTCTATTTTTATTTGATGCCTCTGAGACTGTTGCACAGCATAGAAAACAAAGGATCAGATTTTAACTCACTCAAAACATATCAATTTTTGCACAGTTAAAGTCAGATCCAGAAATCAAGTGATTAATTCTGGGAAGAAGCCATGGAAAGGTCATTCCAAGGTACAATACAACCTTGATGTATTGCCCAGATAGGATTATTTGCCATCTTTAAGCTTGGTAAGTGAAAGCTGAAAATGAGCATATCCTTAACATCACACAGATACAATGAGATATGTTTTAAAAATCTATAATAAATTTCTTAACCTATATCCAATCGCAATATTAATCCTTGGTGGAGAATATGGTTTAAATCAATTAAAACATGTACTTATAAATGTTGAATGTTAATAGAGTTAGCAAAATATGCGAAACTATTGACATTTATTAACTGATTGAAACAATTTCCTTTGCCATGATGTGGAGTTGCCGGCGTTGGACTGGGGTAGGCACAGTAAGTAGTCTCACAACATCAGGTTAAAGTCCAACAGGTTTATTTGGTAGCACCAGCTTTCGGAGCGTTGCCCCTTCAGGGCAACACATTTGACTTTACCAAATAAACCTGTTGGGCTTTAACCTGGTGTTGTTCAACTACTTACTGTTTCCTTTGCAACAAAGTAAAATATTAGTCAACATCAGCCGTATGCGATTAGGAGTTTCCCTATTGGTTCAATGGGTAAATGGACAAATTAAGGATTCCATTCAATCCTTGTTTTGTGGTGAGGTAGGTAGCCAGCTGTGGGTATGCAATTGGGGTTGTGCTAACAACACTGGCTAAGATTTCTAATCATCACTTCCAGATATGCATTGGGTGGAGATACGGTCAGGGTCAAAGGTTTGTTTGTGATAGGCTCTGTGGTGAATGACATGTTATGTACAGGCGATATAAGCAACTGTGACTGGAATGAGGGGACTTCAGAAGAGGAGGAAAAGGGAAGAAAAGAATTGAACAATACCAACATTTCTCATAACTCTCCATGGCACAATGTTGTCTTTTTATTGCTCCCTATCTCTTCAGCAAATTTTGAACTAGTGTACCAGTGGGGTAAACAGCTGCAGGCTGGCAAACAAACACAGACTTAAGATCATTACAATTCAAAAGGTAACTTGAGTTTACTGAGTGATGTCAAAGTATAAAGGTGATGGTCTTACTTAGCTAAAGAATTGGAGACACGACATTCACAGTTGTTGCAGTAAGAGATAAGTTATTCATGTGATTTCCCAGAATTAAGGAAAGCTTTGGAATTAATAGGTAATTAATTTGCATTTCTACCCGAGTGTGTCACATTGTTGTGGAGATGGGTGGAGCTGAGAGAAATTCTTTGTTTTGAGTTTATCTTTGTGAATTGAGTTAGGGCTTAGTCAGCAAGCAACATGAATTGATATTGGAAAAGTAGCGAAGAGATTTTGTCAGCTTTGGGTCTTATGTAGTTGTAGCTCCTTGGAAGTTGAGTAAATGTTAGACCCATTGTCCATGACACAGAATGCTTTTGGGAGCTGGTATTTAGTATCAGACCAAACTTGGTAAGGGGAAAAATGACTGGAAGATTTGTTTACCTGGAAGCTAAAGGAAGAAATCTACAGTAATCCACTCAATAAAAGGCAGTCGATCTTGTTACGATGGAGTTCTGGAAGTAATCAGCTTGGTTGCAGTATGAAACCATAGAAATGGGCTATTGGAAAGCAGTGGTGTTTTCTGATGCTTTAAGCCACATCCAGGAGTCACAGGGAGAGCAGTGTTTGATGTATGGAACTCAGAGTCATGAAGTCTGTAAAGAAATTGAAGGATTGCTTAGCCAAAAGCTATTGGTAGGACCCCCACAAAATCCTGTACCTTTGAGAATAGCTAGAAGACTGAAGAGAAGTAATATAAATTTTGGAGGGTGGTTGTGATAACTCCCATGAGGTACATGGGGAATCACTGATTGATCTCCCCATGGGGCTTGTTGAGTATGAGTTCCCCTGGTAACAGGCAGTGTCCTGCCCAGCTGGAACTCATTACCTGAATTTTTTATTAGGCAGGCCCAGGACTGGGCCTGCAGAACTGTAGTCCCAGGCTGGGACTAGTGTGTGTACTTTGCATTCTGTAATAAACTATGTTTCTTTCCAGTTGGGCTTCCTGAATCATTACATTGGCGACAAGGAGCAAGAAAAGTTTCAGATAGCCTTGTCTTTCAATAAATCTGGTAAGACAGTGACAGGGAGAAATTGAAAATGCTGCTGTTTGGCCAACTGGAAACCTATGATGTGTATGTGGAGGATTGGCTCCACTATGCCAAAAGAATGAAATATTTCTTCCAAGCAAACGGGATAGAAGGGAACAACCGGCAAAACGTCATTCTCCTGACCACTTGTGGGACCCAACCTTCAGCATTGTAAAAAGTTTAACCTACCCAGCAACACCAGATTCAAAATCTTTTGACGAATTGATAGATATGATATTGGACCACTATGACCCTAAACAGTCTGTTATATTGCAACACCACAGGCTTAACATGGCAAATAGACTCCCTGGGGAACCAGACATTGAATTCTTGAAGAGACTGCAGAAACTGGCAGAGCACTGCGAGTACAGGTCAGCACTGTCAGAAGTGTTAACATAAGAACATAAGAACATAAGAACATAAGAAATAGGAGCAGGAGTAGGCCATCTAGCCCCTCGGGCCTGCCCCGCCATTCAACAAAATCATGGCTGATCTGAGGCGAATCAGTTCCACTTACCCGCCTGCTCCCCATGTCCCTTAATTCCCTTATCGATCAGAAATCTATCTACCCATGATTTAAACATATTCAACGAGGTAGCCTCCACCACTTCAGTGGGCAGAGAATTCCAGAGATTCACTACCCTCTGAGAGAAGAAGTTCCCCCTCAACTCTGTTCTGAACCGGCTCCCACTTATTTTCAGGTTTCCCTTCCAAGTGGAAAGAATCTCTCTACCTCCACCCTATCCAGCCCCTTCATTATCTTATATGTCTCTATAAGATCACCCCTCAGCCTTCTAAACTCCAACGAGTACAGACCCAATCTGTTCAATCTCTCCTCATAAGCTACACCCCTCATCTCCGGTATCAACCTGGTGAACCTTCTCTGCACTCCCTCCAAGGCCAATATATCCTTTCGCAAATAAGGGGACCAAAACTGCACACAGTACTCCAGTTGTGGCCTCACCAGTGCCTTGTACAGTTGCAGCAAGACCTCCCTGCTTTTATATTCTATCACCCTCGCGATAAAGGCCAACATTCCATTCGCCTTCTTGATCACCTGCAAACTGAGTTTTTGCGATTCGTGCACAAGGACCCCCAGGTCCCTCTGCACAGTAGCATGATGTAATTTTTCTCCATTTAAATAATATTCCAATTGACTATTATTTCTTCCAAAGTGGATAACCTCACATTTGCCAACGTTATACTCCATCTGCCAGATCCTCGCCCACTCGCTCAGCCTATCCAAATCTCTCTGCAGACTTTCCGCATCCTCCACGCAATTCGCTTTCCCACTCATCTTCGTGTCGTCAGCAAACTTTGATACCCTACACTCAGTCCCCTCCTCCAGATCATCTATGTTAAGGGATTGTTTATTATGTGGAATTAATAATATTGCGACCCAAAGGAAACTACTGACTGAAATAACTCTGGACCTCAAGAAAGCCACAGAACTGGCCCTTTCCTGCAAAAATGCAGAAAAAGGGGCCCAGGACTATCAGGGGCCCATAGACAGTACTGTCCTCAGCCTTGGACAACACCCATACCACAGAACCAAATCCCAGCAGATAATACTCGGGTCTCCCATTTGCTGCCAGGAAAGGGTGATTAGAGTTGGAGGCCGTGAAATTCCAGAACTAGGCGGGATGTCTCTTCACAATTCAGTGGGAAGCACTTGTAGTCATAGCCAGACAAGGCTACTGAAGTAGGCAAAACGTGTACTGCCTAGACCAAAGAGAGAAGGGCTAAGCCTGCTGAACTGTAATCCCAGTAAGAAGTTTAACAACACCAGGTTAAAGTCCAACAGGTTTATTTGGTAGCAAAAGCCACACAAGCTTTCGAGGCTCTGAGCCCCTTCTTCAGGTGAGTGGGAATTCTGTTCACAAACAGAACTTATAAGACACAGACTCAATTTACATGAATAATGGTTGGAATGCGAATACTTACAACTAATCCAGTCTTTAAGAAACAAAACAATGGGAGTGGAGAGAGCATCAAGACAGGCTAAAAAGATGTGTATTGTCTCCAGACAAGACAGCCAGTGAAACTCTGCAGGTCCACGCAACTGTGGGAGTTACAAATAGTGTGACATAAATTCTGATTCTAGGATCGCATGATAAAGACTCAGGAGGAAAAAAGCAGAAATATTTATGTGAAATAGTGTGACATAAACCCAATATCCCGGTTGAGGCCGTCCTTGTGTGTGCGCCTCATTGTAATCTGTAAACTGTAATCCCAGGCAGGGACTAGTATGTGTACACTGAAGTCATGGTTTTACTTTGCATTCTTTAATAAACTATGTTTCTTTGAAGTCAGGCTTCCTGACTCATTACAGTGGTTATATATATCTGTTGGATTGTCCCAGAGAAGAAGTGAATGAACCTTCAAGATTTCATAAGATAAGGGAAATCTAGAGGGGATATAAAAGTAGAACTGAGTTCATGGCACAAGTCTTTCTAAGCTACAGTGTTAAATTACCAGTGCTATGTTAATTCCTTTGATCTACAATAAAGTTTGTTTTTGTTAAAAAATGTGAAATCTTGTGACATAGTTCTTAGTTAATTGCTGAGTATTTGGCTTTCTTCTCTTAGCGTTAAGGGTCTCTAACCAGATTGTAGCAATAGCAAGTATTTATTACATTAATGATTAACTTTTTCTTTGTGTCTGTTAAGGTAAGAATGACACATTCAGAGCCAAATTTAATCTGGCCCACATGAGGCGAGGTGGGGCGGCGGGGGGGGGGGGGGGGGGGGGCGGTGGAGGTGTGTGGAATGTTGAATTGAGAGGGAAGGCAGCATATGGAATACTCATCATCTTCCCAATCCTTTAAGGATAGTCTTCCTGCCCAGAGGTCAATTGGGGGGAGGGTGCTTTCTGCCACCTGGGGAGACTGCCCACTAAAACCTGGTGGTCTCCCTGCCCAGTGTTTGGACCTCCTGATCCTGATCAGGGACCTTGTGCTTCAAGAAGACCCCCATGGTGGCAAGGGCTGGTGCCTGCTCCTGCAGAATGAACCTCACCCTCACCATCCTCCAGGGCTGGCTGACATGGCCCTCATGATTCCCACCCCATTCACCTGGGTTCCAGGGCCGCATCCATGATGTTTCTCCCAGCCATGTGGAGTCCCTGCAGCAGTCATCACTCCTGCTGGCGCCACTAAATTGCTCAATGCACAGCCAGCATAGACTTGATGAGTGAATGGCCTCCTTCTGTGGTGTAATGATGCTATGACTCTATGAGTCAAAGTCCAGCAGCAGATGAGACAGAGGCAAGAGCTTCTGGTCCACTGGACACGTCATTGCCAGTGCAATCAGAGGAGAGGGTATCTTTCTAGTCCAGAGAACCCACCAACAGCACAGATACCCTCACATCGGTAGGCATTGAGACACATTTAGAATGGGTGAGCATTGCAGGAGGAGGTAATGGAGGCTGTGACAGTGGCAGCCTGAAGGTATGGAGACTCCTGTCAAGGTTCTTTGATCACTGAAAGTGAATCGTTGAGCTTTTTGATGGTGACACCAATGCTGCATGTTGGCCTGGTAACTGAGGCAGCCCCTGCACAGATACACGTGGCCCTGAGTGTTCCCAGCTCCCGTAAGTCTCAGGCACCCAGAGGATGCAAGGAACAGCCCCCTCTTTGCACTGGAGCAAGATAGGCAGCAGCCTGTCTCCATATCAACTCCAGGTGAAGCTCGATCATCCTCTTGGAAGCTCCCAGAAGTGTGTTTAAATACATGGATTAGCACTTGGGGTTTCACTGGTTGCTATTTCTTTGCTTAATGTAGCAGCATTATTTGTTTGATGAGAGTTAAAGGTGTAATGATGCACTTATTAATGGCTTGTATGTTTAGTTCAGTACCATGGACCCTGATCAGATATATGGGGTACAATTAGATGGATGGTGTATAAAGGTGAGCACTCGCACTGACAGAGGGCCTTGACATGTCAGTGATGAGGGGCCTGTGTGATGGTGAGCCATTTGATGAAAGGAGAACAAGTTTGCCTCAGGAAGATGATTTGATGTTTTTATGGCCCTTTGCACAGGAACTCATGAGAAGAGTGTACAGATAAGAAAGTTACAAGTCTCCTGGGCATCTGTTACAAACAGGAGGGGGTTTAATTTAAACACCGCTGATTTCTCCTCTCTCATAAATAGAAAGGTGTCTTGATTCTGATTTCCTCCTTTATAAGTGATTGAATATTTTTCCCAACCCCTCAGTTTTGGTGTGATCTAATTTCTATTATTAACTCCACAGCAAACGTGAGATAGGGTGATGAACTAAAAAGGTTAATTTATTCGCACACACTCAAATGTGAGAGGAGAATAGCGATGTGGCCTTCTTTTCAGTTACATGTTAAAGGTGGGATATAGAAAAGATAGATGTTCATGGCAAAGACCACAGATGAAATAAGAATCATTGTTTCATGTGAGTCCAGGGTCCAGATGGTGTATTCCTTCAGAGAAATGGCAGGTGGAAGACTGATGCTGGATAATTCACTTTTCCAGTAGTTGTGGCTTCCATGATGGCATAGGCACATGGAGGTGAATTAGTCTTGTCGGTGCTGGTACTAAAGTTCAGGCGTTCCAGTAGAAACAAAATAGGTGAGGAACCAGACACTTAAACCTGGACGGAGCTCTGGTTCTGAGCTGCTGCTTGCTTGATGGAAGATGGCCGCCTGGGATTTGTAGTCCCACAAGGCCATAATATCTGTTCCTCCAACTTTGGTGGGAGAAGTGTGGGGGGGTTCACGTGACTCCCACCTCTGCACTTTGGCTTGGACAAAGGATACATATTCCTTAGTCTGAATCCTTGAATTTTGGAGGTCGCAGGGATTAATTTTTTGATGTGTGCTGGGATAATTTATAGAAGTGTGAGATTGTGTGTGTGTGTGTTTGTAAGTGTGCGTGTGTATGGGAGAAGGAGAGAGAGACTGTGTGAGTATTTGTGTATGACAGAGTGTTTTTTGTAGATCGCACTGGTTAATTTTGGCACATGGTGGGGCTGGGAATTACTGTGGGTAATCTATGGGAATTACAGTGAGACTTACTTAGGAATTATTGGGGATACATCATGGAGCCTTTGAGGATACTTCATAAGAATTTCTGGGGATAATCCACATGAGGTCTTGGGGCAGAAGAGAGAGAGAGAGGAAAAGGTGAGGAGAGATAAGTGATGAAGCATTGTGTGGGAACAGAATGAACTGAGCTGAGATGAGTACCAGTGGAATTTTAACTGCAGTGAAGGTGGAAGACTTTGGAGTTGAGGTTGGCGTTCAGTCATATTCAAAGAGATGGGGTGTACCTCCTTTAAAGAGATGGAGGAACTTGAATAAAGAATGCGTGAATACCTCACACACAATCTCACATTCCTATAAATCACCACAGCATGTACCAACGATTAACACATGTAACCTCCAGAAATTACCACAGCACCATTTCCCCTGATTATGTCGCTTTCAAAGTGACCTTCCCTTTCAGAGAGATTTTTTTCACAAAACAGTTTGGTAAAGCAATTATTTTTTTTAAAACTCCATTTCACTGTAGTGGGTTCAAAGTGCAATTCCTGCTTTCCCAATTCTTTACTCTTTAATTGGATGTGGGCATTGCTGGTAAAGCCAGCACTTGTTGTCCAGTCCTAATTGCCCTTGAACTGAATGGCTTGTCAAGCCATTTCAGAGGCAACCACATTGGATTCACATTTGGGCCACATCAGGTGAGGACGGCAGATTCCCTTCCCTAAAGAACATTAGTGAACTAGATGAGTTTTTATGACAATTGACAATAGTTTCCTGGTCATTATTAGACTTTTATTTACAGATTTTTACTGAATTCAAGTTCCACCATCTGCTGTGGTGGGATTTGAACCTGACGCTCCAGAGTATTACCCTGGATCTCTGCATCACTAGCCCAGTGACAATACCACTACGCCACCACCACCTCAATCAATTAGCCAATCAGATCATTCTGACAGAATGGCCAATCAGAGTTCTAAAAGGCAAACCAATCAAGGCAGCGAAAATTTGTCCAATACCAAAGATTTTATGTGAATAAAAATTTGCGGCTGACATCATCCTGACATCATCCCACCACTGACCAACCTTTTTAGACCCAGGTGGCTGGACAGATCTGCCTTCTACTGAATGGCAGGTAATCAAGCTTGTTAATCACCAGCTGACAGTAATTTCCCAGCAATTTGGGATTTTACAAGAAGCACACAGGTTGCACTGAACATCTGTGGCTCACATCCTCAAAGGAGGTGAGAGCTCTATGGCAGGTGAATGGTGGTGGGAAATGGTAGCCATTGGTTGAAGCTGTGTACTGAATCAGGTAGGCTGTGTGGCAAAAACGTGACGGTTAGCAAGAATCAAGGCACTGCAGAGGATGAGGCAAAAGCGTGTTTCCCAGGTCTACAGTAGTGACTGGCTGAAGGACTAGGTGCTTGGTAGACTCATTGCCGTGAAGGCTTCACTTGCCAATAGGGAAGATGCATTCAAAGTTTGAATCGCACCCCCTCCCTTCTCCCCCCACCCCCCCTCCCCACCCCCACCCCCCAGCACACATCAAAAAATTAATCCTTGCGACCTCCAAAAATAACCACTTCAATGGGCCTTTTTCTGATATAGTTGATTTATTTTGAGTAAAGTGAGCGATCTCTTTTTAACTCCATTCCGCTGTGTGTGCTGAAGTATGTTCAAACTGAGCATGACCCTGGAGCCCTGATTAGCCAATGGGAGCATCGGATTGAATGGCCAATCAGGGCATTGAAAAGTGAACCAATCAGCACTGCAAAAAGTTGTCAATGCCAAAGTTTTTTGGGAATAAATCATAATGAGCTGGCCTGACTTGGACCCCGATCATTTTAACAGTCCTCTGCTTTCAATCCCACTGTCACAGGGGCCTGTAAAATTCTGACCTTTTAATCATAATTAAATTAAAAAACTCATTGGAAATTTCATAATAGGAGCTGAATGTTGTTAAACAGATGAGGAAAACATTGACCCTTTACATAACAACCACTTGTTTTGAATGAAATGGAAAATCCCTCTTAATTTCTCATAACATTGCTCGACAAACCCGTGTGTACTCTGTGTACTTCCTCCGGTTTGTTTTGAGAGGAAGGCTCCACACGCAGAAGTTCTATTTACGCTTTTCTTGGCGCCCAAAACAGGATAGTTTATGTAAACAGACAAGACACATCACAAAGATTCAAGATTTCGAAGTTTACCAAATTCAATGTGACAAATAGGATTTAAGCATATTTCCATAATTTGTTCCGCTGAAGATGGATGTTCGACTAATACAACAAAAAGCAGAAAATGTTGGAAAAACTCAACACGTCTAGCAGCATCTGAAGAAGAGTCATATAGACGCAAAATGTTAACGCTATTTCTTCTCCACAAATCCTGCCAGACGTGCTGAGTTTTTCCAGCATTTTCTGTTTGTGTTTTAGATCCCAGCCGCCGCAGTATTTTGCTTTGGTGCAAGAGTAAATTAGGCCGTCTCACTGCTAATGGCGTGTTGTTTATGGCCCCTGTTTCACCTGAGTTTTAGGCTTTCAGCCATTCAGCTGTAATGTTTCCCAGTGGTAAATTAAGCCCTGAAATTCTTTGGCGTAGCTGAGATAGACTGATGTAACTCTCATAAATCAATTCTGGACCACACAATGCTAATTCTCTGGATGATGGACTACTAATCATGACAATCAAATGAAAATATTGAAATAGAAAAATAAATTAAACATTCATCTAAACTAACAATCATATAAAATTAACTAATTCAAGTCCATTGTTGAACACACTATTCTTAGAGGTTAAATAAAATATTCTACTTAGAATTTAGTGTGCGGTTGGCTTTATTGGATAGCATATTTGATGCAGGAAATAATTATCTTCCGTAAGGACCATATATTGAAACATCATAATTATTATCTCATAGGAATTGTTAAGTACTTTAAGAATTTTTGTTTTGATTCATGGGTTATTCTTGCCAAGATCTGAGTTATCATTGTGACTATTTCAGGGAAGTGGAAATACATAAGTTATAATGATAGAGTTTTCCTGAAGATAGTCACAGAACTTTGACTTGTTAATCCAAAATTCTCATTGACAAAGGGAAGAAATATGATAATCAAATGCAGCAGTACAACTGTGTATATCCTCTGCACTTAACAGTAAGCATGCTTTTGGGAAGTTAGCCACTGTAAGCTTTCCAAGCAGGTTCAATTTCTGATCATCCATGCTGGTTCCACGGGTATAAAAGGGCTGCAAGAGATTGGTAAATGGGTCATGTAGTCCTTACCTGTGTTCGCACCCAATATTTTTCTGCTCGCAATATTCTGACTAATTGTAAGCTTGTGCCAGCATGCTTATGCAAATTTCATGTAATGACCTTATTTAAGCCTCAAAATGCATGCAAAATATTTTAAACGAACGCTTTGAATTATTTCCTTGTTTTTGCATCAGGTGTATCTTTCTTTGCCTTTAAAGTTCAAGTTTACCTTTTACATGGACTGCACAGCACAGAAACAGGCTACGTGGCCCAACTGTCCCAAAAAGAACAAAGAACAGTACAGCACAGGGACAGGCCCTTCGGCCCTCCAAGCCTGCGCCTGTCCCATGTTGTTGTTTAAGCACCCATGCAAAGGCTCTCCCATCCCTCTTCATCATATCATCATAACTGTCCATCCCTATCTTCTACAAGGATTTATCTAGCTTCCCTTTAATTACATCTATGCTTTTCAACTCAAATGCTCCATGTGGTTGACCAGAAAGCCAGTTACAGGAACACATGTCACCAACAGTGACACGGGCATGATACTGGCAATGCCAGTTAATATCACCACCACCATCACCTTTGCTGCAGCCAGCTGAATCAAAGCTAGTACCAGCTGTACATGCATCAAAAAGGAGACCAATGCACCAGTCATCATTTGTCTTATGTTTGGTATCCAAGCAGGGAAATAATGTTGTAAGGATTGCATCCATGTGGGCAGGTGTATGCCCACATTTCATCCCATCTTGATTATCAGTATATAACCATGTGATCAAATAGATAACCACGGATGAGCACGGATGAGTGTTGGGCTGGGGTTTGGATGTCATATGAGCTGCGATGAAACTCAGGTGGGCGGGACCTCCCAGCCGCGCTCGCCCTGAAACCGGAAAATCCCGCCCGATGTCAACAGACCTTTCCCTGATCCGCCCCTCGCCCGTTACAATTCCCATGGCAGACGGAACGGGAAAATTCAGCTCAAGTATGTTTTCTGATGAAAGTTATACTAACTTTGCTGAGTTCGAAGGCGGGAACTCTAATTCCCAATGAATCTTGAACCTTTCGTTGGGAACTATCTGCACATACGCAGTTGGGTTATTCACGCTGAGGACTGGCCCTATGTGCCTGGTGTTGTTAAAACTCTTACTATGTGCCTGCGCAGAAGGAAGAAAGAAGAATGGTGTGAAATGAAAGGTCAGTTGACCTGCTGCAGAGTGAGTGTCCCAGGAAACTGGACACAGGAGGGGATCAGGAGAGGTTCCAAATGAAAGTGACAGGTAAGACAGGGGACAGCAATAGGTGCTGCTAGGTTAAGTTAAAAGAAAGGATCAAGGAAATAGTCTCCAAGTTAAAGAAAAAACTGCATGGAGCAAGCTTTAAGTGAAGTGGCACCAGAGGAGCTCTGACAATCCGAGAAGACAGCTGAAGGTTGGTGACTCCCTACTGCAGGACATTGGGGAAATGTTACCCCTTTGGCTTGGCATGGCTGAAGATCCGAAATGATGCTTGTAAGAGAACATTTGAGTGTATTTGGAAATCCACAGGGGAAAGGAATCTCAGAAGGTGAGATTGAAACTCATGGCGTGAGTCATTGTTGAAGCCGTCCAAGTGGGAAAGGCTTTTGGAGAGAATTCCAAAGTGTAGCCTGCAAGGTGGAGTTTGGAAACCCTCATGAAAGAGACAAAGTTTCAGTGAGATTGGTTGGCTCACAGCATGAGAAATATCTGGGTGGATTGTTGAGTAATTTATGGAATCGGGTTTGGTCGCACCTGTCATTTATTGTGTAGCGTGGTGTGTCTTACCACAGTTAATCTGTTAATTCAAATGTACTTCATACTTACCCTGAATGTTAGATTATAAGGTAGATATTGTAAATTGTATTATCTTTTTGAATTTGTATAGTAAAGTTTATTTTTGTTTGTTCCAAATATGTGGAATTTTGTGGCTTTATTCACTTAGTAAGTGTCCTGACTGTCAAACTGTGTTTACTTTAAACAAAACATTATTGGTCCCAAATCAGATCTCTCCCCCCACAACCTGGAGTCTGGCCAAGGATTGTAACAGGTTTTATGAGTATTTGGAATGTACAAGCAATGCCTCTGGGGCAAATAGACAGGTCAGACTTTGTGGTACGCAATCTTGGATCATCAACTTATACATAATGCTGCTGAGTAATCTTACCCAGCCGGCTTCCCCCCTGTGTGATGTCCTCAACCATATCTGTTCCCAAAATTCTCCAGGTAGTGGGACACTTTGATTGGACTTGGCTGCCAGTTTAGAAGAAACATAGAAACATAGAAAAACTACAGCACAATGCAGGCCCTTCGGCCCACAAAGTTGTGCCGAACATGTCCCTACCTTAGCGATTAGTTTCTTCCAAGTAAAGGCTTTTCATAACCTTCGTGTCGTCTTCCATTGCTCAGCTGTGAATTTGGAAATCTGTAATCATGGAAAAACCAATATACTGACTGCAAACTACGACATTATAGTTCTGGTGCCATGAGTGAAAAATGGAGTATGCCTTCTCCTGAGCACTTCCAACTTGACTTGCGCTGATTCCATGTTGTTAAAGATAATAGCGAGAGTGATATGTGGATCCAGCGGAACTATTCAGGGTAGGTAGATTGTAACATCAGACAGCATTCAAAACTGATTTGACCCATAACCTACCATTTTGACCTCACTGCTCTACTTAACTTCTTCTCTTAAGCATGCACAGCTGAATCTGAGCTGGTTGTCGGAGAGACTCTCCTGCAATCCTCAATAAAGGGATCCATCTAACTTGAAGATTAGCTGCTTTTTACAATCCAATTGCTCATGCAGAGTTTGTAGAAGTATGGGATTGTTGGAAGAGATGTGGTTAAGTCTTTAAGAAGGTGGTACTGGACATTGGGTGGACATTGTGTACTTCTGAAAGATCCTAAGCATACCAGTTACTGTCAGTCATGGGGTGACATAGTTACAGTTCCCCTTGGGCTGCAGCATCAGAGCAGAGGCAACAAAAAAAATGAAACTGAGGGCAGAGAGAACTCAGCAGGACAACTTTGCCACATAGGGTCTCCTATCTCCACCTGAGTCAGTAGCATGTCTGTGGAGGCTGCGCTTCACCCAGGAGATGGTCAGAGAACTCTGCCACCTCTTGGAAAAGACCTGCAACCACAGAGTAGGGTGAGGATGGCACTGCCAGTATTTGTGAAGGTGACTGTGGCCCTGAATTTTTCCACCAATTGATCCTCTAAGCCTTGGCCCCCATGGCCTGGTGACCACTTCAGCAGAAGGGGAAGTGGAGGAGGAAGGGAGGGGAGAGCTGGCACATCCATGTTCTGGACAGGCTGTCCATGAGTGTGTCATTGGCTTTCCTAAATGAAACCACATATTCCCGTGGTTCAGCCACTCCTGACTTTACCATCCCGCTGTGATGAGCCACACTGTGTCTTCCAGGCCACCATCATGAAATAAAAGTCACCACAAAATAATCATTCCCGACCAACTTTATCCAACAACACATTCCATACTCTTTACAATAATCAACAATCACCCTTGTGCTTTCCTTTAGTGCCTGTTTTGCAGATGCCTTTAGCTGATCTGGTGCTCCTACCACAGTGGCTGTTAATTGTATATTAATTGAGAGATTAACTGCATTCAGATGGTAAGCTTTAACTGGGGATTCACTAAGCTCCAACTATAGGAGCAGGTTGAAAGCGTGGTTGTTGACTTTGGAGGTGCATAAGTATAATGTGTGTCTCTGCAAATAAAAACTTACAAGTGTGGAAAGATTAGTCTCCATTTCTAACCTTCACCACCAGGTGACCTGGATTAGACTGGTGGAAGGCTGCTGACACTCAGTGAAGATGGCCTTGCAAATCGGCATCAAGCATCCCTAGGCCAATGGCCTTGCAACTTGGCACCAAGCACCCCTGGGCCTTGAGGGCTTGGCTTCTAACTACATCATCTTAGCAGGAGCAGCATCATATGGGGTGGCTGGCGGCCAGGCAACAGCAAGGGCACCGGTAGAATGGCAATGGTAAGAGCATGAATGCTGTCATCCAGCGAGAGGACACCAGGATTTCATGCTGCACAGAGGCATTGCCACTACCCTGAGGTGCTACCCCACCAAACCTTGCAACCTGCTGCAGCACAGGTTACTGGGCTGTTACGACATGCTGCATGTTCCTTGGAGCAATGTTTTCTGCTGCTGCGGTAACATTGGTCTAAGCCTGCTAGGCAATAAGCTGGGCCTGCATCGCAACAAGCACTGATTTCACAAGCTCATTCTCAGCTTCCACTACAGCATTCAGAACTTGCTTGGCTTCTGTCTACTGAAATATTGGCCATCAGACACCACACACAGTTGGATCCGCAAGTTGGCCACTACTCCCATGCTGGAAAGTACAATCTCCAAGCTCTTGTGAAGTCCTTTGCCAATTTGGAGCCAGATTCCCATATGTGCTTGATAATGACAAACTTTCCAGTAGGCCAGCTAAAGCGCCAAATATCTCTGTATGCATGTACTAACCTTTTCCTGTAGGTTGCCCCAACATCAGAGTCATGTGTAGCAGGACTCATGAGCAAACTTGCTCTCCAGGATTCTGGCACAAGTTGCACCCGGCTACTCATGCCTGGTGCCTCTCCACTGGCACAGCTTGCCTCTATATTGCCCATAAAGTATACCCAGTGCCAGTGACTGTTAAGTGGCTGTCAGATTTCCCCTCCTCAGTCTGCTTTCTCTCTAGGCGTTCAGTGTGTGGCACCACTGGCTGATCAGGTGACAGTTCTTGAGTATCTGAAAGCATCAATGGACAAGAAAAGTTTCCCCCATCATCGGAGAAGATGGGGGAAAGCAAGAAGTGCATGGTTATACTATCTTCAACACGCACATTATAGCATGAGGGTGACATAGGATTTGAGAAGTTGCAGGAACCTCTTAGTCAGGAACATATCTTGATGGCAACAGCAGTACCACTGGCTTTCGTCTCAGTGGGGACCAAATTCTTGTTCATCTTTCCATGGGAGCCAACATGTACACCAATGCCAAGATATACCAACATATAAACCCTGCTGGTTTACTGCTGCCATTGTGGGTCACTTTGTCTTGCAGAAGGGATGGAAGAATGCTAGTTATTGTATTTGGGTGATGTGCCCAGCACAGTTTAAAGCTGGGAGTGTGTGTAAGCTATAACCTGTGAAGTGCAACTTCCAGTAAAGACTAAGTGTGTGAGGATGACAGGATGCATATCGTTGTGAGGTTTGAGTCATGGTTCATACAGATTGTTGAAACGTGACTGAGGACAGTGTGTTAAATGGAGCAGTCTATGCGGCCAGTGCTGCATCGGTAGGATTTAGCATTGAAGATGCATTCACTGATTTTGACCACGTGTGAGGCCATTAATCTACATCTAGATCCTCAGCACCAGACTGACCAGATGGCACTGACCACCATGGACCCTTACTCTCACTGCCTTCAGTCCATCTCCTTTGTTTAATTCACTCATGGGATGTGGGCTTCACTGGCTGGGTCAACCTTTATTGACATTTATTGCCCATCCCTGAGGACATGAAGAGTCAACCACATTGTGATGGACCTGTTGTTACATGTAGGCCAGACCATGTAAGGACGGCAGATTTCCTTCCCTAAAGGACAATGATTTCATGGTCATCACTCGACTTTTAATTACAGATTTTTATTGAATTCAAATTTCACCATCTACCGTGGTGGGATTCAAACCTGTGTCCCCAGAACATTACCCTGGGTGTCTGGATTACTAGTCCAGTGACAATACCATTACACCACCGCCTCCTCCTCCTCCTTGTTCCTTGGAGCAATGTTTTCTGCAGCTGCGGTAACATTGGTCTAAGCCAAAGACACTAGCGAATCCAGCCTAGCATCCAAAAACCTGGGTTTTTTTTGCACTCTTGCCTGTTGTGCTATTTTGGGTCTTTCCTGAAGACCAGAATATGCCAAGGCAGAGGTGCAGTCTAGCTCGAAGTTGTGCATGTGAATTTGAAGTGATGCTGGCCTTGCAGAAACTTTGGGGCCCCCTGCTGAATTGTGCGGTCACTCAGTAGCAGTACTGGGCTTCATGCCACCTTCATGGAATTGGGCAGGCGGCACAAGGTTTGTGTGCTGCTGGCATCACTCTGAAAGAGCGGGAGGTAATCGTGCCTCACAATCCCAACACCTGATTCCATAAACTATCCAATTCAGCCCCTGGCATAACTCTTCCTACTTTGCTGAGATTATATAAAAATCTGTTTGAATTCTTAGTTCCTCGCTAAGTATAAAGTTATATATTTAAACGTTTGAATTGTTTCAGAATTGGTTGATTGATTTGGTTAGTTATAAAATGGCACAGTGGATGTGGTTCTTCACAACAGGAGATTATCCTATCAAAACACAGTAATATGTTTGACTCTCAACTGCCCTCAGGCAACTAGGGATGGGCAATAGATGCTGCCCAGCCAGTGACGCACATGTCCCACGAATAAATGAAAGAAACATGTATACAAGAAGATGCTAATTACCGGGCTGTTCAAGCAATATCTTCTATGTGTATATAAAATGGAAAGTTAAACTACAGATGCCGATGGGCCGAATGCCCTCCTTCTGCACTGTAGGGTTTCTATGATTTCTATGATTTCTATGCAGCCTAATGATTATTAGTGACTTCTCATGGTTAAGGTGTGATTCATGATACCACTCAGTCTAGTGATAGGAGTTATAAATACTCAGTAATCATGTAAACACCAGTTAACCCATTCACTGTGTCCACATTGTGATTGTCTCTGGCTGCTCTGTACAGCTACAAAGGCAATGTCATATGGCATTTTATGGGAACAGGAACTGCAGTGGATTGATTCGCTATGAATATTTTTTGAAGGGAAAGCAGGATGGGCAATTTGGAAGAAACATCTTTTCAGGCAGAGCAAGATAGATTCTTGAATAAAAAGGGGGTGAAAGGTTATCGGGGGTCGGCAGGGCTGTGGGGTTGAAGTTGCGATCAGATCAGCCGTGATTTTATTGAATGGTGGAGCAGGCTCGAGGGACCAAGTGCCTCACACCTGCTCCTAATTGGTATGTTAGAATATTAAATTATATATTGTTAAGAAATTAAATATTAGTACACAATAGTTTTCAAAACCTCCCAGCCGTGATATTTGTCTTCATTTTTTTTATTCGTTCATGGGACATGGGTGTCGCTGGCTTGGCCAGTATTTATTGCCCATCCCTTGTTGCCCTTGAGAAGGTGGTGGTGAGCTGCCTTCTTGAATCGCTGCAGTCCATGTGCTGTGGGTTGACCCACAATACGGTACGGAGGGAATTCCAGGTTTCATTTCATTGGTTGCTCTTCCCCGCTGAGTGTGGTATTGAAATAAGAGGGCAGACAGTGCGATATTTTATACATTGCTGACTAACACGAACGCGTTGACATTTACTCGATGTTTTCTAATGATGAAAAGCTGATAATAAATATTGTGTTGCTGAAACCGGTGAAATTTAGATTGAAATCTGTTTGTCACGACCCCTTGTGCAGCAAGCATGATGAAGATGGAATCATACTTTAAAGTAAATTATATCAAGCGATAATATTGCCAACCAAATAAATTGCATCAGACCATGACTCGAGTTTTGAACACTCTGGCAATGCCAGGATGTGACGGGACACGGGTTCACAGAAGCTCTGGAGTGCCATCTGCTGGACGGATAGTATTTGACAATCTAAGCAAGAGGTTCACTCAACCATCGCAGTGTGGGATGTATTTTTGAAATCACTTCACTTTTTCTTCACATCATTTCTTGTGCGCCAAGAAATAAGTGTTCTCCTTCGACTGTTCTGCAGTCTTCTCTTCATTTCACTGCCTTGCGCTCCTTCACAAGAAGCAACTCCCCAGTCAACCTGAATAAACATCAGATTACACACATTTCATTATTTTTAAGTAAAAAGCACGTGCAGTTCAAGCAGAAAGAAGGGTATTTTCCACTTTGATATAGAAAATGAGAATAAATGAACGTCAGTGCTAGGAAAGAAGCCAAGACCAACTATCTCTCTTTTTCCACCTGGAACACCACACTTTGGCTGGTAAGAAGGCTGAGATTGGATTTTTCCTTCCCTCATGGACTCACGTGTTCTTTCATAGAATCCCTACAGTGCAGAAGGCGGCCATTTGGCCTGTTGAGTCTGCACCAACAACAATCCCATCCAGGCCTTATCCTGTAATCATCCCTCTAACCTGCACCCCGGAACACTAAGGGGCAATTTAGCATGGGCCAATGCACCTAACCCGCACATCTTTGAACTGTGGGAGGAAACCGGAGCACCTGGAGGGAACCCACACATACACGGGGTGAAGATGCAAACTCCACACGATTACCCAAGCCGGGAATTGAACCCGGGTCCCTGGTGCTCTGAAGCAGCAGTGCTAACCATTGTGCCACTGGGCCGCCTGAGGTTCTTACAGGTTCCACAGTTACGCTTTGTCGAAAGGCATGTGGACACAGCTACAAATGCAGAGAGCTTTGGTTTTTGCCTCTGCAGTCAGAGTTATGAACAAATTGAAGCTAAAGTCTGCTAGTCACTTCGTTATTCAAACAATTGCGAAAGGATGAATTACTCAGTCAAAACAGAGGTTTTAAATCAAGACTTGAAGCAATGAAGACTTCCTCCAAAGGGACACCATGACACAGTATATCAGGAAGCCAGAATGGTGGATTGTTTTCATCGGCAAAGGCATGACGTTGCCCAAAAGATTCCTAAATCCTATTCCCATTGGTTCAAGTTGGTAGTCAATCAGGATCAAAGGAATTTCTCTGGCTTGTATCAATTACTGAATAAGCCCACAAGATATCCTTGGTTTCTTGAAAAACCATCATACTGAGCTTGTCTCTGATTCAGTGGATCGAAGCAAAGACTTCACTGTACGAAGGGAATGAAGAAGACTTTATGTTGCGGATGGAAGGTGTTAATGAACAGGCTGAATGGAAAGAAGTGGACTCCACCCTGTGCCACCCAGCTAATGGCAGGGCAGCACTTAGAATCCCTACCGTGCAGAAGGAGGCCATTCGGCCCATCGAGTCGGCACCCACAACAATCCCACCCTGGCCCTATCCCCGTAACCCCACATGTTTACCCCACTAATCCCTCTTATCTACATATCCCAGGACACTGCGGGGCAATTTAGCATGGCCAATCAACCTAATCCGCACATCTTTTGACTGTGGGAATAAACCGGAGCACCCAGAGGAATGCAGACACGGGGAGAATGTGCACACTCCACACAGACAGTGACCCAAGCCTGGAATCGAACCCAGGTCCCTGGAGCTGTGAAGCAGCAATGCTAACCACTGTGCCACAGTGTCGCCCCATTGGCAACCTTCCTCTTCATTTTTCAAAGCTGCTCAGGGGGAAAACAATGACCTCATCCTGGAGTTACCGTTACCAGGTTGGTGATTAGAGCTTTGTGTGGTGTCCACATGTCCTCCAGTATGTCATTGTGGTTACTCACAGAAACAAAGAGTGCCTTGTGTCTGAAAAATGACTCAAATTTTCCAACATCAGTGTAACTTTGTGGAAAATCTGATGCCCTGAAGACTAATTGAACAATCAAGAGGAACAGGTTAGATTCCACTTTTGTGAGGAGTCTAGGATAGGGAAATCCCACTGCTACTTGCTTTCATCTAATTCTGTAGGGTTTTTGACGTAGTGCATCCTATAGTCTTGGTGGGAAGTTGAAAGCAGTGGGACCATGTGGCCATATCATGGCTTTTACCTATGATGTTTACTCCATATTCGAATGGATGAGTATTAATTAGCTCTCAGTCAAGGGAGGTCAAAAGCAAAGACATTCATTGTCATCATTTGACTGGTGCCCTCATTGAGGATATGTTGAAGGATTTTAAGGGATGGACCTGAACTCTCTGATCCTGCCACAGATCCTGTGTTGCGTCTGTAAATACACTTGAGTAGTACATACCCAGTCTGTCATGTGCAATCATAAGCTTCAATTTACACTGTTCATTGTCTGATTATAAATAGCTAAACTATAAAGGATCAGGATATTTTTTAAACGACAAATGAATCCACATGCATTGAATAATCTACAAATCTATCGCATATGGTAGAGAATGACTTGGTAGTTATTCGCAACAGGAGCATTGCGTGAAAGGTGAAACTAGTAACATTATACTAATCAGTGAGCCTGGCTTGAAGGAAATCATAGCACAGAGCTGGCCCTAAGTGAAGTATAGTGAAGGTATTAAACATAGCTTCCTCATTTTACCGAGAAATTCAATGTACTTGATGTGGTCTGGGCTCTTCTGCAGAGACAATAATTTTGCCTTTTTTAAATACATTTGATACGACAGTAGGTAATGTCAGCTATAACTCTCATCTTCCATTCTATTACCACTTCAAAAAGAAGCACAGACATGATGCATCTTTGACAGAAAGCTGTGGTGAGGCCAATCCATCTGTTTTCCTGGTGTCATTCTCCACGCAGCACATTATTACAGAGCAGGAATCTTCCAAAGTCATACAATCTGGTCCAGGAAATCATAAAATCTTCAAGGCTAATCTGTAAAATACTATAAAAACATTCACAAATCTCGCTCTGCAGCACATTGCTTTAACATACCAATGCACTACTCCTTTATTAGTTTTGAACCAGCAAATACTCCAGTGAGTTTTCAGTCTAAGCCTGGCTCGATGTTGATAAAAGCAAATCAAGATAGCAAAATGAAGAAAATTTTGGAAAGTGAGGATCCTACCTGTTACAGCGCAGGAAGAAACCATTCAGCCCATTGTCTCTGTGCTACCTCTTTGTTAGATCAACCCATAACTAACTGTCTGCCCCACTCTATCCCTACAGTTTTGTACTCTTCAAATATTAAAACATAACCTGCTCAGTGACACCCAGTTTAGGTTTCGCCAGGGTCACTCAGCTCCTGACCTCATTACAGCCTTGGTTCAAATATGGACAAAACAGCTGAATTCCAGGGATGAGGTGAAAGTGACAGCCCTTGACATAAAAGTCGCATTCGATGAGGTATGGCATCAAGGAGCCCTAGCAAAACTGGAGTCAATAGGTATCGGGGGCAAACTCTCCGCTGGTTGGAGTCATATCTGGCACATAGGAAAATGAATGTGGTTGTGGAGGTTCAGTCATCTCAGTTCCAGGGCATCTCTGCAGGAGTCCCTCAGGGTAGTGTCCTAGGCCCAACAACCTTCAGCTGCTTCATCAATGACCTTCCCTCCGTCATAAGGTCAGAAATGGGGATGTTAGCTGAAGATTGCACAATGTTCAGCACCATTTGCGACTCCTCAGATACTGATGTCCATGTACAAATGCAACAGGATCTGGATAATATCCAGGCTTGGGCTGACACGTGGCAAGTAACATTCACACCACACAAATGACAGGCAATGACCATCACCAATAAGAGACACTCTAACCACCGCCCCTTAACATTCAGTGGAGTTACCATCACTGAATACCCGACTGTCAACATGCCTGGGATTACCATTGACAAACTCAACTGGACTCACCACATAAACACAGTGGCCCCAAAAAAAATTAAGACAAAGCCTCAAAATCAGTTCTCCCATTGAACTGGTCTCCCCAGGCTTTTCCACAAGTCACAATGAGGTATTGCCAAGCTAAATCCCGACTGGATTGTGAGCTGCCCCAGCTGAGTAACACTAATCGATCTGCTGCCGGTATTGTTTCACCCAAAGAAAAGCTTAGCTTCTGATTCCTAGACATGGTTTGGAATGCAATTAATCTGTCAGAGGCTAGGAATACGGCGACGGGTAACTCATCTCCTGACTCCCCAGAGCCTGTCCACCATCTACAAGGCACAAGTCAGGAGTGCGATGGAATACTCCCCACTTGCCTGGATGCATGCAGTTCCAACAACACTCAGGAAACTTGATACCATCCATGACAAAGCACCCCGCTTGATTGGCACCACATCTACTCCCTCTACTACCGATGTTCAGTAGCAGCAGTGTGTACTATCTACAAGATGCACTGCAGAAATTCACCAAAGATCCTTAGACAGCACCTTCCAAACCCACAACCATTTCCATCCAGAAGGACAAGGGCAACAGATACATGGGAACACCACCACCTGCAAGTTCCCCCCCAAGCTACTCACCATCCTGACTTGGAAATATATCACCGTTCCTTCGCAGTCGCTGGGTCAAAATCATGGAATTCCTTCCCTAACGGCATTGTGGGTCAACCCACAGCACATGGACTGCAACGATTCAAGAAGGCAGCTCACCGCCACCTTCTCAAGGGTAAGTAGGAATGGGCAATAAATGCTGGCCTAGCCAGCGACGCCCATGTCCCACAATTGAATAAAACAAAAGATACAATGCAATCTGCCTTAACCAAACCATTGCTGAAATATCCCATGCTTCAACAACATGCTGCATCAAATAAATTCTTCTCTTCTCGCTCTCTTTGAGATTATTTTGAATTAATGACTGCTTACCACTAGCTCCTCAATCACAGGAAACAATCTTACTCTATTCGCTCAATTGAAACCCTTCTTAAATCTTAACACTGCAATTAAATTTCCTCAGCCCTCTTTAATGCAATGGAAATAGTTGCATTATCTCAAATATTTCATAACTAATATTCAATTCCCAGCAAATCTACATTGTATGTTCTCCTTTGCTTTGATTTTGTGGTCTGTGTTTTGGCAGCAATGACTGATGTTGAAAAACTAAAACACTTTATTTGTTGAAATAGGAGTTTAAAGTGCAAACTCAATCCATACCTGAGTTTAGACAATCGCTCAAACTTATCAATAGCTTCTGGGCACTCCCAAATTAACCAGGTTAGAATGAAAGGCACAGCTACTTTACACTATGGGTTACTGGAATAGGACTTGGGTGGGATTGTGGTCGGTACAGCTGAATGGTCTCCAGTGTAGGGATTCTATACATCTGCCTGAACAACATAAAACATTTCAAGACAGCGTTAAGTTATTACAATAGATTTTAGCAAAGTTGAAAAGGATGAATATAACAATATTACTGCCAAAGATTTTGAATGTTTGATTGGGGGGGGGGGGGGGGGGGGGGGGGCGGTGCGGTGGTTGGGACCATGCAAAGGTCTGTTTGACCTCCGGCGGGATTCTTTTGGTTTTGGGTGAGCGCGGCCGGAAAATCCCATCCAAAGTCTTTACCTGCTCAGATTGAGGCGGACACCAGTTTGATTCGAATGATTATAGCACTGACCTAAGCAGTTCCGAGACTGCTCTCCTCAATATTGCCTGTGGTCTCTACGCTTAGCAGGAAGCTGAGGTGACTTTGTTTGAAAACCGTATGCTGCAGAAAGCCTGCTCATCTCAAAGACAGGCTGGCTTGTCCTAAAAGGGTATCTGCACTGCAGAAAAATGCTGCGATTTGAAACACCAGAATCTTGAACTCCTTGGCAGACAAGAAAGTTCCAAAGTGACGGATGCATTACAGGAGGCATTACAGACGGAGGTGGGCAGGGGTGATGCAATAATGGCGTAGGCATTAAAGCAGTCTGGGTATCACTCATTGGAATCATTTTTGTAAACCTCTTCACCTTCCCACTTTGTTTCGTTGTTCACCATTTTCCTTATACCAATCAGAAGACATCTTGGAGTGGTCAATATAAAAGGTGTTATATAAATGTAGATGGTTGTACATTTAGCATTATTTTTGATGTCAACGACCAGAGAGTTTATTCATTGTGTAAATTTGCTTAAGTATTTAACTAGTTCATCTGTCTATTTTAGGATTAACACACCTGCATTGAAACCAGTTGGGAAACATCTTGTTGGTGCTTTTTTGGGGTATTTATGTTGGACTTTCCTTTTTACAAGGTTGTATTTTCTTTATAGAAATTATTAAGACACTTTATGCTGCTGAGTGCAGTATTATCAGCACACATTATCAATACTGTAGCATATCTTTCACATATTTCTTGCATAGTCTTACAAGAATCACTACATTTTGACTGTTTTCTACCTTCTTCGTCTAGATTATTTCAACTCTGGTATTTAAATTTTTCTCATGGGTATTTCCCAATTCCCTTGATTTTCACGTATCCCTGATCTTACCTTGTGACCTTGATAGGTTTTCACTGATAATGACATGGGAACAACTGGACAGTCCATCCAGTTATCCTATTAATCTGCAGCCATTTATCCGTACTCCGAAAAGAACTCACCAATTCAAAACAGTAAGCTACCATCAGTAACGCACATCTGGAAAATTACCCTCACATTTGCAGAATGCTGATTTAGGACATCATGAATCAATTGACAGACATGGTACTGCCCAGTCTGCAATCACAGCACTAAGGAGTGGAATACACTTTCATTCTTGGCACCAAGAGTAAGCATCAAACATTTCCAGCTGAGGCCTAATTTTCCAGGTCTTGAACAAACCGCTCTTTAATCTTTTTCCATTAATCCCACTGTAGAAAATATTATGATCTGAATAGAGACCAATATTGTTGTAAAAAGTGATTTGAATTCCCACTGACCAATGCAAAGGATCACACCACAAGATTGCATGTTTCAGGACTTTGACTAAATACAACTTTATCGGCAACTAATGGTCTGAATTACAGGAAAGTTATTCCTTATTGGTTTCTTAACATAACTGACAACCCCATGTCATGATTATACATTATATCCCCTCTCAGCAGAAATGTAGTCTTGTGTTTAAAGTCCAGAATCCTTCCTGACTTTTTCATTTGCTCTCTTTTCCCTGTTCCATCGGCACAAATCTTCCAGAATCCTTTTAAAAGTCTCTTCACTCAATCCTCCTGAGCATAATCGAATTGACTTCCAGCAACAAGGCACTGACTGGCAACTTTTTGCTCGTTAAATTTCTCCGAGGTCCATCTCTTCAATAAGTACATAAGTACATAAGAAATAGGAGCAGGAGTAGGCCATCTAGCCCCTCGAGCCTGCCCCGCCATTCAATAAGATCATGGCTGATCTGATAGTGGCTTAGTTCCACTTACCCGCCCGCTCCCCATAACCCTTAATTCCCTTATTGATCAGAAATCTATCTACCTGTGTCTTAAACATATTTAACGAGGTAGCCTCCACTGCTTCAATGGGCAGAGAATTCCAGAGATTCACTATCCTCAGAGAGGCGGCACGGTAGCACAGTTGTTAGCACTGCTGCTTCACAGCTCCAGGGTCCCGGGTTCGATTCCCGGCTCGGGTCACTGTCTGTGTGGAGTTTGCACATTTCCTCGTGTCTGCGTGGGTTTCCTCCGGGTGTTCCGGTTTCCTCCCACAGTCCAAAGATGTGCGGGTGAGGTTGATTGGCCAGGTTAAAATTGCCCCTGAGATTCGTAGGTTAGAGGGATTAGCGGGTAAATATGTGGGGGTAGGGCCTGGGTGGGATTGTGGTCGGTGCAGACGCGATGGGCCGAATGGCCTCCTTCTGCACTGTAGGGTTTTTAAAAAAAAGAAGTTCCTCCTCAACTCTGTTCTAAACTGACTACCCCTTATTTTGAGGCTGTGTCCTCTAGTTCTTGTTTCCTTTCTAAGTGGAAAGAATCTCTCTGCCTCTACCCTGTCTAGCCCCTTCATTATCTTATATGTCTCTATAAGATCTCCCCTCAGCCTTCTAAACTCCAACAAGTACAGGCCCAATCTACTCAATCTCTCCTCATAAGCTAACCCCCTCATCTCCGGTATCAACCTGCTGAACCTTCTCTGTACTCCCTCCAAGGCCAATATATCCTTTCACAAACAAGGGGACCAAAATTGCACACAGTACTCCAGTTGCGGCCTCACCAGTACCTTGTACAATTGCAGCAAGACCTCCCTGCTTTTATACTCCATCCCCTTCGCGATAAAGGCCAACATTCCATTTGCCTTCTTGATTACCTGCTGCACCTGCAAACTGAGTTTTCGCGATTCATGCACAAGGACCCCCAGGTCCCTCTGCACAGTAGCATGTTGTAATTTTTCACCATTTAAATAATAGTCCATTTTACTATTATTCCTTCCAAAGTGGATAACCTCACACTTGTCAACGTTATACTCCATCTGCCAGATCCTCGCCCACTCACTTAGCCTATCCAATCTCTCTGCAGACTTTCCGCATCCTCCACGCAATTCGCTTTCCCACTCATCTTTGTGTCATCCGCAAACTTTGTTACCCTACACTCGGTCCCCTCCTCCAGATCGTCTCTGTATATGGTAAACAGTTGAGGCCCCAGCACTGATCCCTGCGGCACGCCACTAGTCACCAACTGCCAACCAGAAAAGCACCCATTTATTCCAACTCTCTGCTTCCTGTTAGATAGCCAATCCTCAATCCACGCTAACACTTTACCCCCAACTCCGTGTACCTTAATCTTCTGCAGCAACCTTTTGTGAGGCACCTTATCGAACACCTTCTGGAAATCCAAAAACACCACATCCACCGGTTCCCCTCTGTCAACTGCACTCGTTACATCTTCATAAAAATCCAGTAAATTCGTCAAACACGACTTTCCCTTCATGAATCCAGGCTGTGTCTGCTTGATCGAACCATTTTTTTCCAGGTGTCCTGCTATTTCTTCTTTAATGATGGATTCCAGCAATTTCCCAACTGCGGACGTTAAGCTAACCGGCCTGTAGCTACCCGCCTTTTGTCTACCTCCTTTTTTAAACAGGCTACCTCCTTTTTCAAATGGGGTATATGTCCTCATTAGCTTTCTGCTCTCTCTCTCTCCAGTGTCTCTGATTCTGCCTGCCTGGGAGTGGAGAAGATAGTCATGCTTGCCTTCATCGGTCGGGGTATTGAGTTTAAAAATCGGCAAGTCATGTTGCAGCTTTATAGAATCTTAGTGAGGCTGCACTTGGAATATAGTGTTCAATTCTGGTCGCCACATTACCAGAAGAATGTGGAGGCTTTGGAGAGGGAACAGAAAATATTTACCAGGATGTTGACTGGTATGGAGGGCATTAGCTATGAGGAGAGGTTGGAGAAACTTGGTTTGCTCTCACTGGAGCGACAGTGGTTGAGGGGAGACCTGATAGAAGTCTACAAGTTTATGAGAGGCATGGACAGAGTGGATAGTCAGAAGCTTTTTCCCAGGGTGGAAGAGTCAATTACTCGGGGGGCATAGGTTTAAGGTGCAAGGGGTAAGGTTTAAAGGAGATGTACGAGGCAGATTTTTTACACAGAGGGTGGTGAGTGCCTGGAACTCGTTGTCGGGGGATGTAGTGGAAGCGGATACGGTAGTGACTTTTAAGGGCCGTCTTAACAAGTACATGGATAGGATGGGAATAGAGGGATATGGTCCCCAGAAGGGTAGGGGGTTTTAGTTAAGTCGGGCAGCATGGTCGGTGCAGGCTTGGAAGGCCGAAGGGCCTGTTCCTGTGCTGAAATTTTCTTTGTTCTTTGTTCGTTGTTCTACCCCGAGCAAAGCCAGCTGCTCTGTCCTTCATGTTCAAATGCTAAATCTGGTACCTGACTTTCAATAAAATTTGACTTGTCTCCCATGTCCCCAGAGTAACTCGGCCACACAAGCTAATCATTGGATAGCGGTTAAAGCAGATCATATGACCTTCTTCATTACTTTAGCTTGAATTAACAAGGCAGTTTAAAACATAACCATCTTATAAAACCTCATACTCGTAACAAAATGAGATTAATATGCATTAACCTTAATTACAGAAATCCCCAATTCTACTGTGCCGATGTTATTTTTTCGATTCCTACACTCATTATTTTTGTATCTCTCTCTGAATGAGATTGCCAATTCATTTCCAATATTGTGTCTATAAAAGCAGGTCAGAGGCTAGGAATCCTCTGGAGAGGATCTCACCTCCTGGCTCCCCAAAGCGTATCCACAATCTGCAAGGCACAAGTCAGCGGTGTGATGGAACACTTGTCTGGATAAGTGCAGTTCCAATAATATGCAAGAAGTTTGACACCATCCAGGACAAAGCAGCCTGCTTGATTGCCATCACATCCACAAACATCCCTCCACCACCAATGCACACTGGCAGCAGTGTGTATGAGATGCACTACAGCTCACCAAGGCTCCTTAGGCAGTAACTTCCAAACCTACGACCACTTCCAGTTAGATGGACAAGGGCAGCAAATACATGGGAAAACCAATACCTGGAAGTTCCCCTCCAAGCCACTCAGCATCCTGACTTATAAATATTTTGCCTTGCCTTCACAGTCGCTGGGTCAAAACCCGGGAGCTCCCTCCCTAACAGCACTGTGGACGTGTCTCCACCACAGTGGCACAGTGGTTACATTGCTGCCTCACAGTGGCAGGGACCCAGATTAGATTCCCGGTTTGCATCACTGTCTGTGCGGAGTTTGCACATTCTCCCCATGTCTGCGTGGGTTTCTTCTGGGTGCTCTGGTTTCCTCTCACAATCTGAAAGATGTGCTGGTTAGGTGCATTGGTCATGCTAAATTCTCCCTCATTCCAAACAGGTACTGCAGTGTGGCGACTAGGGGATTTTCACAGTAACTTCATTGCAGTGTTAATGTAAGCCTACTTGTGACACTAATAAAAACACCTCATGGACTGCAGCGATTGTAGAAGGCAACTCACCACATCTTCCCAAGGGCAATAATTGCTGGCCTAGCCAGCAATACCCACATCCATTGAATGAATTTTTAAAAATGTATAAATTTTTCAGATTCTTAAATTTATATCAAAGTTGAAATAAATGGCCTCCCAGTCTAAGCTAGGGCCAGAGATGATCTCACTACACTATCCAGTCCACTGGTAACATGGCAGACATGAGGATCGGAATTTTACCAGCATGCCCTCCCCGATTCCGGGGGCGGGCGAGGCTCGGAGAATGGCATTCTCCATTGGCCTCGGGTGGGATTGTACGAACCTCGGGCGGACGTGCTGGTAAAATCCCGCCTGAGGTTTCCTTTTCATCATAACAAACAATAAAATCCATTACACATTTTAAAATCATTGCCTATTGAGGGTTATAACAGTTTTACCAGGGCAAATGATTAACTATTATTCAATATATTCATCCTTACCTATGAATTCCTTTAAATTAAAGGAAATTACAGAGAGCTGAAACCATTTTAAATGTACTGCCCATTGATTGTGATGATTATTTGTACTGTGAGTTGTTTCTACTTAAACTGTGGGGGGAGCTGTTGATGCACATTCCTGAACAGAATTCTCTGTTCTTCAGCATAACCTGAAAATCGAGTGGAACTTTCCGAAATTAGTTGCTGGAGAAATGTTGGGACCATTTAAAAGTCAGGAACCCAAATGGTGATGTGTTTTAAAGTTTATTTATTAGTGTCATAAGTAAGCTTACATTACATTAACACTGCAATGAAGTTACCGCGAAAATCCCCTAGTCGCCACACTCCAGTGCCGTTTCGGGTACACTGAGGGAGAATTTAGCATGGCCAATGTACCTAACCAGCACGTCATTCAGACTGTGGGAGGAAACCAGAGCATCTGGAGGAAACCCACACAGACACGGGGAGAACATGCAGACTTCACACAGAGAGTGGCCCAAACCGGGAATCGGACCCAGGTCCCTTGCGCCGTGAGGCAGCAGTGCTAACCACTGTGGCATCGTGCTGCCCAGGGTGGGCTTTTCTGGGATTCTTTCACTAAACCATGGCTTAGAATCCTGACTTTGGGTTCCATAGTCAACCGAGATGACACATCCACCATTCTGTCAAAGGAAGCTTTTTAACTGAACAGACTACGGCATGGGTTATAAGGATTCACCGGCACTTGGATTTTTTTGGGGTTATAGCAGCCAAAGCAATGGCGAGAAAACCCTGGGAAATCTCTTTTGACTTCTCTGCTTTTTCTCTTTGCAAAAGAAGGGAGCACACAACCTGGTGAGATGCAGACACCTGGTGCAGAGGCCCTTCAGTGACAAGCACCTTGTCAGCCGCTGGCAATGCATTGGCACCTACCCCACTGGAAAAGTGGTCATGTTCTTGGAGACTGCCGATGTCACCAGCAACCGGACGAGAGAGTCTGAGCCTCCCGAGACGCAGACATTTCAAAAGAGCTGATCCTCTGCCTATGTTCTTTGTGTTAGAGATCTCACCCCTTTGGTGCTGATACTGGTAATGTGCTTGTTGTTGCTGGTGCTCTCATATAAGGCGATGGGGCCTAAACATGTGGAAAAAACTTAGATCGAGGATCCCTAATCAGAATATGAATTTCCACCAGCCCACCCCCCAGCCTATCCCAATAGCATCCGCATCTCCCACATCCACCACCACATGCAAATGAAATACCCCCCACCCCTGGCATGAGACTCCCATTGGGGTCTGCCCAGTACTTCCCCATGGCACAGGTTGGCACTGCCAGTTTGGCACTTTCAGGTTGGCATCTCCCTCTCATCCAGGTCTATACTTTTTGCATCCCAGGGGAGATCACCACGGCAGGTTCACATCGGGGTGAACTTGTTGTAAACCGCACCGACATGGCATCAGGTCACGCTGTGTGAATATATGGCACAGAGTCAATATCTGGAGGAGGGGGCTTGTTAATCATATTAAAATGTATTAAAATGTATGTAAATCAGGTTCCTGGTTTCCAGGTTTGGCCACACTTTGAACCCACGCCGGCAATCTCACGGACGGTGAAGTGTTGTCAAGAGTGTGCAACCATGATAAGAGGTCGAGTGTAACGTCTTTCTCAACTCCAATTGTTAAATTATGAGACAAGTAGCAAAAGTGTAAGTGCAAACTCCTGATTATGTTTAGGGGAATCAAATTGTTTGTAAAGTTGCTGCTTGGACAATTAACCTCACTCATTTCTTTATTCTTTTGTGGGATGTAGCCGTTACTGGTGAGGCCAGTTTTTGTTGCCCATCCCTAATTGCTCTTGAACTGGGTCATTCGCTGGGCCATTTCAGAGGGCAGTTAAGAGTCAACCGCATTGCTGTGAGTCTGGAATCACATGTCGGCCAGACTGGGTAAGGATGGCAGATTTCCTTCCCTCAAAGACATTGGTGAACCAGACAGGTTTTTGCAACAGTTGATGATAGTTGACATGGTCACCATTACTGAGACTAGCTTCATAATTCCACATTTATTTATTGAATTTAAATTCCACCAACTGCCATGATGGGATTTGAACACACATCCCCAAAGCATGAGCCTGGGCCTCTAGATTACTAACCCAGTGACATTATTGGAATGCCACCATCTTCCCATAATTCATTTTTGTTTTAGTCACTCACAATTTGGAAGCTCACACAACTTTTTATAATGCATCTTACAGAACCTTTCTTCAGGCTTGAAAATAGGTCCCTCAGGTTTAACTATGATTGATAATTATAGTGACAAATGTTTCATAATACCATCAACTAAATCACTGGCAATACCTGTTGTAATATGGATAGCAGTTTGGTCGAAGACCAGAAAAGAATTAAGTGATTCTACGGTCATCAGTACTGTTGGCTGATAGTAAGATCGAAAAAGACCTTTATTACTGGCACATGGATGTGTGAAACAATAATCTCTATCGAATAGGTCAGGAAGATAAGTGAAGTCTCCTCAAGTCTTCTATATCTGGTATAATTGGACATTTATGCGTGTATTTGATTGGTTCATTTTTCTCTCATTCTTAACTGTTAATATTTTAAAGTGTAATGCTAAGAAGTTTACTGAATATGAAAATCAGTAAATTACTAATAATAGGAAAAAGAAAACTGCATTTGATGGAAATCTTAAATGAGATGTAGAATTAGGCCACAAAATGAAACGCAGAGCATGTCTAACAGCACTTGAAAGAGCAAATCAAGTTAATGCTCGGGCTAGGCCATTGTTTCAGTTAAATAATAACTATTACAATACAATGTATTTTCTGTTATTCAGGCATTGTGCACAATGGGGATACTTAATGAAGTTTAGCTTTTCAACTGAACATTTTAACTGAAGCCTTGTGGCTCAGTTATATAGGATATTAAACCTACTTGCAAAACAAAATCTAATAATGTGCAGTAAATTGGTTTTTCCAAACACATCTTTTTAATTCTTTTAACAAAAATAAACAGCTATCGGTCTTGGGTTGTGATAGTTGGAGGTCAATGTTGAGGTAGCAGTGAGACTTACGTGAAAAAAATTAACTGGTGGCAGCAAAGTTAAGTCTGCATTACAGAAATAAAGTAGGACTGTTTTGTATGGGGAATTGGTTATTGGTAATGAATATAATCGAGCCAGGGATATAATAATGTTACCGTTACATTTTCCATCTTCAGTTTCCTGCAAGGGTTTGTGTCAGAGATATACTGTACCCCAGGTCATAGTTTTGGGCAAAGTCTTCTGTTCTGGCACCTGGACTGCAGTGGGACATAATCTTCTACTTGTTATAATGGAAAGTGTGTAGATTTGGACAACATGCTGTCACGTATGAAGAAAATAGGTGTATGCCTTAACCATACCGCGCCTTGAGCCTGGCATTCTCTAATGCTATTGCACAAGGACGTATTTGCGCTAACAATCTTCACCCAAATGATAAATTCTGCTTTTGGTGTAACACAGGGTAAAGTGAGAGTTTATTGTCCTCCATCTCTTCAGGAGCATCTTTTCACAATCTGACGGGATTTTCCGGCCGCACTCGCCCCGAAACCGGAAAATCCTGCCTGAGGTCAACAAACTTTTCTCTGGTCCGCCCCTTGTCCACTCCTATTCCCGTGGTGGGTGGAATGGGAAAATTCACCCCCCTGTCTATAAAGGATTGAACATGAAGAAAGCAGATGCAAAGGATGAAGAAATGCATTTTCCCTCTGTTTTACTACATGGACAAATATTTGGAGACCTCTCAGTAACAGACTCAGAATTTGGCCTTACTTCAACAAATCATTCCAGCTGTAGACTCAATTCCTGCTCTGGTACTTTGAATTCAGACCATCGGTCTACCAGGTGAAATGTGGAGACTGGAAAATTTTATACTAAATTAAGTTTACTGTGAAAAAACCTTCTAAAACATGACACTGAAGGGCAAGGTAATTACATAATTACAATGTCCTTTTCACATCATATATTTGAAATGACTTCTATTGAACAATGTAATTCCTTAGCCCTCGGTTTTGCTTAAGAAACACTCACAAGAGAACAAAATAAATAAATGTATGAGGGAGCAGAGCATATTTGCTGCAGACAATTAACATGAGGCTATATAGATGTGAATATACCATTTATAAGTACCGTAGATAGGAGTATCCTCAACAGCCGCTCTGCAATTTACCAATGATATAACACTAATGCAGCCATAAATTTGGAACAAGGTTTGTTTTAATTGGCAAAGTCCGCAGGAGGTCTTGTAATTTAAATATTAATTGAAGGTTCCATTAGGGAGCATCTTAAATCCCTGTTATCCATTGAGCTTCTCGGTTATTGTATTTAAACCTTAAATATAAGACAGGGCCTATATTTCCTGTGTACCTAGATGAGTATACTTCCTAAATTTGCTCAGGATGTTTTTGGCAGGTGGCTTAACAATGAGTTGAAAAAAAAGCTTTCACTCAGTTTGTGAGTAGAAATTTGAATTGTATTGAAATAACAGAGAAATTTCCCCATGCGCAGTCTGTGAAAATCTAAGGGCGCAAACTCGGCATTTGACCTCATCTGAATGGAAGGGCTGGAACTAAGGGCACCAGAAGAGTGTCCCATTGTAGCTGTTGGCTGGGACCCAGTGATTTGAGGCTGAGTCAATCTGTTGCTGGACTAGATGAGGTGGAGCTGAGAGGGGTAACCCTGAGTCAGCAGCGGCCCACAATACTTTTGTGGAGCCAAGAGGATCTCTCTTGTTCCTTGTCACTGTACAAAAATATAGGGTGCGATTTTCCCCCCAAAAAACGAAGTGCCCAACAAGCGGGTAAACCCAGACGCCGACATTGCTGAGCCGGAAACCCCCCATCGCTGGCCTCGAATTCCGCCCCCCCCTTCCCGAGGTGCGAGTCCCACCACCAGCCTCCATCCCCCCCCCAATGAAGAGCTGCCCCCATTCCCTCCCCTCCTCCCTCCCCGCTCCCCCAGTCTGTCTCTGCTCCCTCAGGCCCCAACCCTGGCAAGAGGCTGATTCCGTTGAAAAAAAATGGCCTGGGAAGCTCGTGACTGACAATGTTTAAATATTCATTGGAGGAATATATCTTCGTACGGGAACATCTTGAATCCCTGTTATCCATTGAGTTTATAGGTTACTATATTTAAACCTTGAATATAAGACAGGGGCTATATTTCCCGTGTACCTAGATGAGTATATTTCCCAAATTTGCTATGTCTGTTTGTTGGGCGTGACCCGCTGACATTTCCCAGCCTGCTGCGCTACCCGAGCAGCGCAGCGAGCCAAGAAAATCGCGTCCATCTACTTTGCAAATGCTTAGAGGTTTGTGCCTGTTTTTTGAAGTCTATTTGAGGTCCTTCCAATAGCTCCTTTAAGAAAAAGAATGAAAAACTTGAATTTGAGTAGCATTTTTCACCACCATTGGACATCTCAAAGCACTTTACACCCAATGAAGTATCAACGTAGATTTTTGTGCTCAAGCCCTGAAGTGGATCTTGAACCCAAACTCTTTTGAGTTAGAGGTAAGGGAGCTATCAGTTGAGTCATGGCTGTCACTGAAAACACTCTGGTTAGGTTATTCAATATCTGTTACAACTAGACTTGGATTACACATTTGCAGTAATCATTAAGCTGACCACAAGCTCCATTGAAAGAATCCCCACACAATTGGTAATGAGCCCTCCTCACACCCTGGCATGCCAGACAAATTCTCTGGCATGCAGTTCAATGCACTGAGAAATTGGTGGTCCATCCTTTAAAGACACCATCCCCGGTTTCTCTTATTCAAAGGAATTATTGACATTAGTTCATGTGCAAGTTAAAATACTAAGATTGATTTTTTGCAAACAGTTCTGTACTGGTGGCTATATCTAAAATGGCGCTGGGTGAGATTGGAAGATTTTTCATGTTAATTCCTTTTAGCCAGCTTCTATCAAACTGAAAAAGAGGATGAGGAATCAGCATGCCACTGATTGTCTGATATTACATAGATTACATAGAACTCCTACAGTGCAGGAGGAGGCCATTCGGCCCAACGAGCCTGCTCCGACAACAATCCCACCCAGGCCCTATCCACATTACGAAACGTATTTACCCTGCTAATCCCCCTGACACTAATATTTGTGAAATTGGTCAGCCTTTTCTATATGAGCTGCTAGTTTTACCGTTTTGGGAATCAGCTGTTGTCACGGTGTTTCGAGAAGCTGGTGCTACAAACTAGTCAATAAATTGCTGTTTTATACAGAAATAAAACATCTAATTTCATTTCTCAGACTGTTACTCTGTACATTTTAACATGTACTCTGACATCATGCATTTCTTAATAGTCTAACACTTCCACTGAACTGGTGCAGGGAGAACTTTCAGCTGATTGTTCAGATGTTAGTTTCCAATATTGTCATATTGAGGTCCTAAGTTAATTGTGAATGATCCTGATTTTCCTCGAGCCTGTTTCATGACACACAATTCCCAGGAAATTGTGGTGCAGTAAATTATGCTGTTACAGCATGCCATAATATCCTGGACTTGGTGCTGTTCCAGTGTTGGACTTGCTGAAAAAATATTTAAATTAATTATCATAGCTCCACCCTCTTAAACTGAATGGCAAAGGGAATTTTCCTGAATGGAAGTGTGTTTTCTCGCCGCCAGATTCCTGGCAACAGCATAATCTACTGCTGCAAGATTGGTTCAGTTGTAACCAGCTGATTAAATAAAAAATTCTACATCATTCGTCATAAGATTCAATAATGCAATAGTCTGAATATTGATGCTTTTGGGAAGGAAATAATCAGACTCACGGATGAGATAGTTCACTGTATGTGCACTGTATGATATATTCATATGTGCTACCTCTGATTCACTGCCATGTTCATTACAGCATTATCCAAAAGCTTCTCCACTGGGTGGCACAGTGGCACAGTGGTTAGCACTGCTGCCTCAGAATGCTAGGGACCTGGGTTCGATTCCTGGCTTGGGTGACGGTCTGTGTGGAGCTTGCATGTTCCCTTCATGTTTACATGGGTTTCCTCCGGGAGCTCTGGTTTCCTCCCACAGTTTAAAAATGTGCAGGTTAGGTGGATTGTTCATAGTAAATTGCCTCTTAGTGTCAGGGGGACGAGCAGGGTAAATATGTGCGGTTACAGAGATAGGGCTGGGGTGGGATTGTTGTTGGTGCAGCTCGATGGGCTGAATAGCCTCCTTCTGCCCTGTAGGGATTCTATAATTTTGAGGTAAACTCACCACTGGAGCATCGGTGAGTACAAAGGTGTGAAATTTTCTGGCAGTGAATATCGGGCCAATATTTTAATTTATTTCTAAGTATGGCATATCCTTCTTTGCTCAATCGGTGTGCTTGAAAATATGGCACAGCTGATTGACTTGGACCTACGAATTAAGATGAGACAAGTAATATTTAAAGGCAGCAAAAAATTCCGTTCTCATTGCAGCAGGATATCAATAAATCTTTAGGTAGAAAGCAGCCTCTCAATATCTAAATTCACCATAATGTATAAACTGAGCATTTGTGTTGACATTAACCTGGGGACGTTAGGGGGTTAGCATCTGTCAAAGTGACACCAGAGGCTGACCTTGAATGCTGGTGGTGATTGGGGAGGTGACAGAAAATGGGATCGAGGCTGGTGTTGTAAATCTCTGCTACCTGTGGTGCTCAAGGAGATTGCACTCAGACTGATCTGATTAAAATTAATAAGATTTTCCTAAGCTCTTGCCATCCTTCCTGTTAAACAATAATATAGATGACAATTAGTTAGGAGGGTTCCTGACCAGAGTTGACACACAGGATTTGTGACTGAGCACATTAGCTTAGGTGTTACTGAGAGCCAGAATGAGTATCTGAAAGGTTACTGCAGGGATGGACCAGTTGGGGGCCAAGAACAAACGTTTTGGAGATTACAACCACTGCAAGGATCAGAAAGGAACATACTTGAATGTGGGAAAAACAATGGTTGCGCGTCTTGCTTACTTGACTTGTAATTAAGAAATTTTCAACCTATTTCTCATGCAGGTTGCGGAACGCATGCATAGTTTCTAACAGCCAGTTTTATTCTACTCTCTTGGGACCACAATTATCTCAGTTGGCCAATTTTCTTTATAAAGAATGTAGATGTGAGTAAATCCGTGAAAAAGTTTGCTAAAATGAATTAACAAAATTGTGGTCAATTCCTCTTATCTTTCCTCCAAGGCTGAAAAATGTTTCCCTCCGAAAAATTGTTGGCATGGCAACACGGCCTAAACAATCAAGAGAGCCTCCAGCTGAATGGTACAGAGAAAACAAAAAAAAGATTAACTCACAATCAGTCCCCTGGTTAGGCATATGAAAGAAAGCTTCAGCACTTCACTGTGACTGGAGCTCTGCAATCTGTTATCAATAAAAATACATTTAAAATCTTCAGCTTTGATTCTCTGCACAGTTTCCCTAACTGCTTGCTCTGCTTCTCTCCACATGGCTTCACCCTTGGAGTTACTGCTCTCTCGCCACATTGTTTGTGGAACATGGACTCAGGTGTGCTTTGTACAAAGTAGACATTTTTTGTTGTGGCTGTAATGAGAATACCTCCGCGGTATTATTGTAACCTCTGGTTGCCACAAACTGAAGGCTTTTAAGATGGTTGTCCTTATCAATCTTCTGTATGAATATGAAAGGGACTTAACAGAAGACACATTTAACATTGGAAAAGTTTCACCCTTCACACCTTACTTTGTACTAAATGCAGGACACAGTCATTACTAGTAAAAAACAATAATGATAACCTGCAATTATATCGCACCTTAATCTTAGTAAAATGCCCCAAGGCATTTCAATGGAATATTATCAAACAAAGGGCTGAATTTTCACGATAGAGGCAAGAAAAGAAAGTCAGGACTGCGTCTGCATCCTGAAACCACCTCCAAGAGGAAGTTGATCAAAGTCACAACTTTTGTGGGGGCGACTCCTTTATTACATTAGAGATGGGTTTGGTGGCTAATTATAGCCCATGGGGGCAGGAATGAGAGGTGGGTTTGATAGAAGTGTGGGCCAGAGTCAAACCCCTAGGACAGTCATTACTGTGGCTGTATTTAAATCTGAAGGGAATGAACGGGAGACCTTTTATGAGGAATGCATTGAGCTCTTAGGGCAGAACAGCATCTCAGTTTTGAGTAGCAGGAGAACATCATCCACCCAAATTAAACAGACTTGGGAAGAGGTAGCTATCACCATCAGTGGCAGAAGCGTTAACAGAAGAGCCTGGATCCTGTGCTGTAAGAGCTTCAAAGAACTGATATATTTTGGCAAAGCAAGTGTTACCCCCCTACCCCTGAGCACAGGCCTCATCATTTACACCCTCCTGCAGACATACCAACTGAGTGTGAGGACTCTGAACATGGGACAAGTGTGTGTACAGGGAATATACTGACACCTCAGGATGGCTCAGAGTCATTGTGCTGCTGAGGGGCTGTCCGCACTGAAACATGCAGCTTCTAATGGATAGGGACAGGTGCCATTGGCCACAGGGAACATCTATGTCTTATCTCACATCAATCACAAAAAGTTTGATGCAGTTACAGCAAGTGATAAGGAAGGCAAATGAAATGTTTTGTTTATTGCAAAAGGGATGGGATGTAAAAGCAGGGAAGTTTTACTGCAACTGTACAGGGCATTGATGAGACCACATCAGAATTCTGTGTACAGTGTTGGCCTCCCTATTTGAAAAAGGATACAGGGATCAATCTTACTGGTTCATCACGCCAGTCGATAGGCGTGGCGAGCCAGTAAGATTGCGTGAGAGACGAAAAACTGGGTTCGCGCCCAATTTCTCAGCTCTCGTGATCTTACTGGCTCCAATCTGCCGGGAAGGATGTGAGGCTGATTTAAATATTTATAATTTAATTTTAATATGGTTAGTAAGTCTGGAATGCAATCGTCTGGGCTCACTTGCCTTAATGGCCTTGCCGTTGGAGGTCCTCACCGCCGAGGATGACGTGTGGTTCCCATCACGGGGGCCTGATGTGATGGCGTCGCTGGTGGGAGCAGAGGCCATTGAGTCCCCAGGTTGTTGGGTCGGGCAGTGCCCCTTGGGCAATGCCAGACTGGGATCCTAGCAGTGCCACCCTGGCATGTGGCACTGCCCAACAAGCACCCTGGCACTGCCCACTGGGCACTGGCAGAGCAGGGGAGCCTGGCCCAATGGGAGGGTTGGGGGCAGAAGGGGTGGAGTGGGGCCTGAAGGAGAGGCAGGGTGTGGGTGCTGCGTAATCTGTATCAGGGATCACCGGGGTGGCAATCAGCCGAGGTGAGTGGGGGCGGCGATCAGCCATGGGTGAGGGGAGGATCGAGGGTGGCGATCGGCCAGAGGTTAGGATTAGGCCGGGGTGGGGAATCAGCGACAACAATCAACCGGGGGATCGAGTGGGGGGCCGCGATCGTCTGGGGGGGGGGGGGGGGTGGCTGCAATCAGCTGCTGCAATTTGGGGCAGCAATCAAGGGGGCCATAATTGGAGGGTTGGGGGTGCGATGTTCACGGGGGGATGGGGTGGGGGGAATGACAATCTTGAACTATTTGTCATAAGATTTGATTTTTTTTCTTTGCCAAAAAAATAGATCTGAAATTCTCCCATTTTCACACTCGTTCCGCACTTAGAACTTTTTGGTAAGATCACCCCCATAATTGTGTTAGAAGCAGTTCAGAGAATATTAACATGACTTATTTCTGGGACCAAGAGCTTATCCTATGAAGGAAGGTTGAACAGATTGGGCCCATATTCATTGGAGTTTGGAAGAATAAGAGGTAATCTTGTTGAAGCATAAGACGGTATCACTGTGGGATACAGTGGTGTGCAGCCATTTGCTAGATGCCACCAAGATTGGCAAGTAATGTTTTGATAATTGCATTGTGCACTTTGTCCATTAAAGGCTATCATACCCATGTACCAGCAGAGGGAGTCCAGAAGGAGAAAAATAAGTCCATGTTTTAACAGAATGTGCCGTTCTGATTCAGAATTCTTCTTGCTGAATCTTAGGGGGTGATCTTACCAGTTCGTCACGCCTCTTGTGATCTTACCGGCCCTAGATCTCGGGTGTGATCAGCCTCGCACCTGGGAAGCATGGGAGTGGGTGATCAGCTGAGGAGGCCAGAAATCGGGGGGAGGGGTGGGGGGCAATATCCAGGGGGTTGGGGGGGACTGACAGATCTTTCTGTTCCATTGCACAGAATGTAGAGATCTGCGCATGTGCAATCGCACCCTCTAGTGTGAGCAGCTGGCTTTCCGGTGAGAATAGACTCCATCCACTCTCTCTACTGGTGTGAACTACACTTTGCCTCTTCTTTTGCACTAAGTGCCATAAGATTGTGTCTGAAAGCTCGCTGAAAAAATGGGCACAATTCTCTCCCATTTTCACGTTCGTCTGGCACTTAGGATTTCTTTGGTAAGGTCGTCCCCTTACTGTTTCTTCCTGAGAACTTCACATTTTGCTAAAGGTGAAGAAGTTCAAGACCACTGTGAATTTGAAACTTGTGCTACCATGTTGGATGCCATAGTTTCCATCACAGCTTGCCCCAAGTTAAGGAGAACCATTTCCTCCATAGAGCTCACGAGATGCAGGCATCCAGTTCTGCTCTGCTCCTTGCTATTGTGTGTCACCTTGTCTCACGAAAGAGAGGTCAGAATATCAGTAGTTGCATTGCAATGTTTTTGGGTGATACATCTGCCACAGCTGAATAGCTGGTGGCATGTGGAAGCAAGGGGAGTTGGGTGTGAGGCTAGCAGCATTGGAATGTGTGAAGGTGGGGTTGAGTATCTGGATGTTAACCCTGGGTCCTGAGTGGCAGGAACTGCCAACAGATGAGTGATTGGGGTGTAGAACACTGAATAGCAGGAGAGGCTGGTGTATTGGTGAGTAGGAGATGTCATGTGAAGATGCATTTGCTGACCTTGACCACCTACTTGAAGTTAGTGGACTGAGAGAATTAACATCTTTGGTCCCCTGCTCCTAAGCCCTTCTCAGGCTGGTCCTTGAGGTGGTCTCCTGAACCCCTGGGGTACCATGGCATCACCCCTCCAGCCCATTTCCATAACAAAGACTCCCAGCACCATATCGATGAAACTGGGAGCTTTCTCTCTGGCTGACGTTCCATTTTCCTTTTTCAGAATTGCATAAATAGCACTCAACAGAAGCCTGCTTTATTGCAGTTAATCTTCCCTTTTATAGGGACAGACTGTATTTAGAAAGAGCAGGCAGGCTATCCACACATGTCCCCGGTGGGTGCTCAGACTGCCAGCGGTATCAGAACTGCTCAGACCAATGCTAGAATCAGGTAAATGAGGAGGCAGACTCAAATTTTACATTCTGTCTACTCCAAGACAAGAGGCGAAGACGGATCACAGATCATGTGCCCAAAAGCAAAATGGGCCAATTCCTAGCCCAAGCTATTAAATATCATTAATGTGTCAATGAGAGAGTTATAAAAATATTACAGAGCAAAAATCATAGTATTTCTTGATAAAACTAATAACTGTATTTTACATGTTGAAAAATTGAAATATGTTAACGAAGCATTCTGGGAACCTTTCAAACTGCTACACAGGTGACATATTGTTTTCAATTCTTTGCTACTTTGTTTATTAGCATATTCTTCCAGTTTTGAGTGATCCCTGCGGCGAAGAAATGTTTGAAAAAAGCAATTATTTTCTGACTGATTGAGTTGGAACAAATCATTCTTTATTGAGGCTAATCTGTTTTATCATATTGACACAGAGATGTGGAATTTGATTAAGGAAAATGACAGTGTTGAAACATCCGGAGACATTCTATTCTGATCTTTAATCTATATCATACTATCCCCACTCTGTCTCCTACCCTCCAACTAATTACCAAACATTCACAAGGTTGTCTTCAAATCCATGTGCTTTTATTTTTGATTTTTTTTGGGGGGGTGAACTTAGGAAATGTCCTTAGAACTCTGTGCAGACAACATTCATTGACACACCCCTATCCACCATGTTAATGACACCTGTGATAACCCGCACGAGTTCCATGGGAATCTCTAATTGATTTCCTGTGGGGCTCGTTGAATATGAGTTCCCTTGGCCTCTTTTAAGGTCAAACCAGATAAACAAACTCAAATTAAATCAGGACAAAGTAAAAGAGGCAGCTCTCCAAAAAGAGGGGGGAACAGCCTGAACAAAAATCAAAGTACAAAGGAAACTTAAGAACATCAAATCATAATGTGATTATTAGAGTCAATAACGCACCCCAATCCCTACGGTGCCCAATGGGCGCGGAAGGCGTCAACTGCGCCCGTGGACACCGCATGCTCCCTCTCCAGGGACACCTGGCCGCGAACGTAGCCGCGGTAGAGGGGCAGACAGTCAGGATGGACGGCCCCCTCGATCGCCCGCTGCCTAGACTTGTAAACGGCGTGTTTCGCCAGGCCCAGGAGCAGGTTCATGAGGAGGTCGCCATCCCGACCCGCCCCTCTCCGCACCAGGTGTCTGTAGATCAGGAGCGTGGGACTGAAGTGCAAACAAAACATCAATAAAAGGTTTTTGAGGAAACAAAAAGGGAGTGCAACGTAAGACACAAAACATAGGCATGGTCCACGGACTCCACAAGGCCACAGAAGGGGCAAGCTTCGGAGCCCATGAACCAGTGAATCCTACGATTGTGCAGCACTGCTGCATGCATCACCCTCCACCCCAGGTCCCCGATGTAATTGAGGAAGATCCCTCCGTAGAGGGACCTCCGCTGGGGACCTCCGCCGCCCAGCAGCAACAAGGCCCGCCAAGGTGTATCCGGGCGACAGGCGAGGAGGCAGTAGTGGAAGGTGTGCAGCAGCAGTCCATACAGGAAACACCTCTGTGCGGTAGAAAAAGGCACGGAGGACAATGAGTTCCCTTGGTAACAGGCAATTTCCTGCCCAAGTGGAACCCATCACCTGAGCCCTTTATAACTTAGAACTCAGGAATCCTACAGTGCAGAAGGAGGCCATTTGGCTCAGCGAGTCTGCACCGACAACAATCCCACCTCAGGCCCTATCCCCCACAACCGCACACATTTACCCAACTAATCACTCTAACCTACACATCCCGGGACACTATGGGCAATTTAGCATGGCCAATCGACCTAACCCGCACATCTTTGGAGTGTGGGAGGAAACCGGAGCACCCGGAGGAAACCCACGCAGACACAGGAAGAACGTGCAAACTCCACACAGACAAACATTGGGAAGGGTCTGCAGAACTATTGTTCTGGTTCAGATTACTGTGAAAGAATATTGTCCGGGTCGAGATTAGTGTGAAAGAATGTTGTCCGGGTCGAGATTAGTGTGAAGGAATGTTGTCCGGGTTGGGAATTGTGTGTTCTAAAATGCAAAACTCTGGAAAGCGAAACCTGGAAAGTGACAGATAACTTAACTTATAATGGACTGCATTTTCATTGGAAAGGAGATTGTTTGCTGCTGTATTAGTGAAGGTATATTTGCTGTTGACTTTTTATTATATCAGCTTGTTGTTTTAATAGCTTATCATTGTGAAATTGTAATGTATTCAGTTTGTAATGTATTGGATGAATTGTTTCAAGTAAAACAAAAGTTGGGACTTGTGTGTGTATGGCATAGGGTAGTGGCTTTATTTTGTTTAACAATAAATACTGTTCCTTTCCAGTCAGGCTGCCTGAGTTACCACACAACCCTTAATAATCACTAAATTAATCTGTCATCCATCTATTCTTCACACATTGATTTGGACTCTCCTGAACAGCTTATGTTTGTCCAACTCCTCACGTGTGTACTCCTCTGTACCCAAATCCGAGCAAATCGCGACTTTACCGACACCCGATTCTGGCGCGGATCCAGTCCGCGCCCAAATCTGGCGGCCCAACGATATAAATGCATTAGCATGCATTTAAATTGATTTAATGAACCGCGCGCCCACCAAATGCCACTTTACCGTCTTCTGGTCCGTTCCAGATCCGCGCTGTAAGCGACCTGCAAAATAAAAATCCGAAGCAGATTTCTATTCTGCAGGGGAACCTCCGAAGCTCTCTCTGCCCTTGTGAAGTCAGTCTGCGGCCACCATCCTTCTCAACCATCCTTCTCAGAGTGCCCCGATATCCAGCCCATGCCCCCCAGCAGTGGCAATCCCTCCACCCCCCTCACCCTGGCAGACCCCCCCCCCCGCTAACCAACCCGGCAGATCAACCCCCCTCCCCTGGAGGCAGATCCCTCCGACGGGAGACAGACCCCCCGGCAGAGCACCCCACCCCCTGCTGACACCCACCCCCCCCCCCCCCCCCCCCCCCCCGGATCAGACCCCCCTGGGAGGCAGGGCCCCCTCGGCAGACCACACCCCCAACCTGCCTCGATCGCTGGTCTCCCTCCACCATCCTTCTTGACCATCTTCAGTCCATCGAGAGCCTGCAGCACCTTCCTGGCCACAGACTTGGAGCCACGGCTAAAGTGACCGGGCTTCACACCGTTCCGCTGGTGTCCGCCGGAGGAGGGAGGGGGGGCTCAGATGGATCTCTGGTTGGGGGGGGAGGAGGGGGCTCAGGATGGATCTCTGGTTGGCGGGGGGAGGAGGGAGCTCGGATGGATCTCTGGTGGGCGGGGGGGGGGGGGTCTGTCGAGGGGGGCCTGCCTCCCAGGGGGTTCTGTATTATTAAACTGGTCAAAAGGTAGGTGTCCTGGGTCATGTGACCTTGCTTCTCCACAAAAACCTCAGAAGGGATGTTTATCTAATGTCTGGAATAGGGGTGCTCAGATGGATGTTTATCTAATGTCTAGAGTAGGGGGCATAACTCAAAAGACTGAACGCACATATATCACAGCGTGAAAAGCCAGCATTCTTTAGATGAAATATACAGTCACCATAGACTTTTCTTCAACTGCAGTAATGACTGAAGTGGCCAACAGAGGACCAGTTGGAAGAGAGCTGACAGCCTCCAGTGTAAAGTGCAGCAAGACATTTCAGAGTCCGGTGAATGGTGAGATTTTTATTTCAGCATCAAAGGCAAAAAAGATAATTTATTGACCAAATTCAGTTGTTCCAGATGAGACTCGACGATTTCCAGGCAGCTGGACAGGGATATTGGTACAGGATGGATCAGTGGGAGCACTGACTGACAGACTAGTCCATGGAAATCTTTCGACACCCACTCATTGGGTCCGATTTTACCATTTAGAGACTAAGTGCCGGGTGCGGGCCTCAAATAGATCCGAGCCCGGAGGCTGCGCTCCAGCGCGCCCATACACTTTTTTTTCCGGCGCCGGTCCAATGGGTGGGGCTTAGCAGTTCGGAAAAAAATCGGGCAGAACGCGCCCGGGCACGAAAAAAAAAAGCAGAGAGAGCCTCTCTGCCGTTCATCCTCTGGTCGGGGGGAGGGGGGGCGCGGGGGGGAGGAGGGGGGGGGGGGGTGGGAGGAGGGGAAGGGGTGTGACTTATCATCCCCTGGGAGGGTGGGAGGGGAGGGGGTGTGACGTCTCATTCCCTGGGAGGGTGGGAGGGGAGGGGGTGTGACGTCTCATTCCCTGGGGGGGGGCGGGAGGGGAGGGGGTGTGACGTCTCATTCCCTGGGGTGGTGGGAGGGGAGGGGGTGTGATGTCTCATTCCCTGGGGGGGGGTGGGAGGGGAGGGGAGGGGGTGTGACATCTCATTCCCTGGGGGAGTGGGAAGGGAGGGGAGGGGGTGTGACTTATCATCCCCTGGTCGGGGGGATTCCGTTGCTTGTCTGCGGCCGATCCCTCCTGGCACCATCACTGGTACACTACCAGCCACAGATTACTCTTCCCTGCAGGTGTGAGAGAGCGGGAGAGATGGCTGCGGCAGGTAGTGTACCAGTGATGGTGCCAGGAGGGATCGGCCGCAGACAGGCAGCGGAATCCCCCTGACCAGAGGATGAGACGTCACACCCCCTCCACCCCCCCCCCCCCCCCCCACCCCTCCCAGAGGATGAGACGTCATTCCCCCTCTCCCCTCCCAGCCCCCCAGAGGATGATAAGTCACACCCCCTCCCCTCCCCCCCCACCCCCCCCAGGGAATGGGATGTCACACCCCCTCCCCTCCCCTCCCACCCCCCCCCCCAGGGAATGAGATGTCACACCACCTCCCCTCCCACCCCCCCGAGGATGCGACGCCACGCCCCCTCCCCAGATGATGAGACATCACACCCCCTCCCACCCCCCCAGAGGATGAAACGTTGCACCCCCTTCCCTCCCACCCCCCAGAGGATGAGACGTCACACCCCCTCCCCTCCCACCCCCCCAGAGGATGATACGTCGCACCCCCTTCCCTCCCACCCCCCCAGATGATGAGACGTCACACCCCCTCCCCTCCCACCCCCACCCCCCCCCCCCCCCCCAAGAGGGCGACGTGGACCTGCCCCCTCTCCTCATCCCACCCACCCCACCAGAGTTCCAACTGGGCCCACCCACCCGGACACCAGCGGACCTGTGTGAAGCCCGGCCACCTCAGCCGTGGCTCGAAGTCAGTGTCCAGGAACGTGCTGCAGGCTGAAGGTGAGCGGGAAGGGTGGTGGAGGGAGACCACGATCGAGGTAGGTTAGGTTAGGGGTGTGCTCTGCCGGGGGGGCCTACCTCCCAGAGGGGTCCAATCCCGGTGGGGGGGGGGGTCTGCCTCCCAGAGGGGTCCAATCCCGGAGGGGGGTGCGGTCTGCCGAGGTGGTTAGATGGGGTGACTGCGAAGGGCGGGCCTCGGCGATTCCCCTGCCGAATAAAAGTACAAGTTGGACTTTTATTTATCAGGCCGGTAAAGGCGCGGATGTGAATTGGGCCGAACGCTGGTAAAGGGGGAATTGATGGTAAAGTTGGGCGCGCGCTTCACTAAGTCGATTTAAATGCATGCAAATGCATTTAAATCGTCGCACCAGCCGATTTGGGCGCGCACCGGAACGGCGCCCGAATTGGCCGTTGGTAAAGGCGCGATCCGCTCAGAATCGGGTGCGGATCGCGGCATAGGCCCGACGCCCAACTTTACCGCCATTTCGCACCCGAAAACGGGCGCGAAGTTTTGGTAAAATCGGGCCCATTATCTGTGTTTAACAACACAGATTTGTGGCATCATGGAAATATTAAAAGTTACTTCTGATCAGCAAGAATGATGCAAATTGCAAATGTAGTTAAATACATCCAGCTGTGTTTATTGCTTCTGAGTGGCTTGCACAGGATCAGGTTAAATTTTTAAACTAACAAATAATTGTCATTCTGAGTGAGAAATTTACTCGCAGGTATGATTTTAAGTCCTCCTCAGATCTGTGATCTGACACGGGCGTGCTTTTCAGATTTTTTTCGAACTGCGCATGCGCAGTTCAGAGCTCCGATCGTTCCGGCAGTGCTAAGCCCCGCCCACTGCGCAGATCGGACTGGAGCCGGCAAAAAGCGTATGGGCGCGCTGCAAAGCGGATTCCAGGCTCGGATCTGTATTACGCCCGGATCCGGCCATTAGACTCCAAATGGTAAAATTGGGCCCTGTGTTTGAAATCTCTCCAAAGCTGCAAAGGGTGGTAACATGAACTTCTTCATGTTCATGTGGCACAGTGGTTAGCACTGCTGCCTCACAGCGCCAGGGACCTGAGTTTGATTCCCGGCTTGGGTCACTGTCTGTTTGGAGTTTACACACTCTCCCGTGTCTGCGTGGGTTTCCTCCCAGATACTCTGGTTTCTTCCCACAATCCAAAGATGTGCGAGTTAGGTTGATTGGCCATGGTAAATTGCCCCTTAGTGTCAGGGGCTTAGTAGGGTAAATAAGTAGGGTTATGGGGATAGAGCCTGGGTGGGATTGTGGTCGGTGCAGACTCGATGGGCCAAATGGCCTCCTTCTGCACTGTAGGGATTCTATGAACTCTAATAATTCTTCTGTGAGGGCTCAGCCCTAATATCCCTGGGACAATTGGGTTGTAAATTCCAAAATAGTCTGCAGGATGCTGATGCTGTACAATGCAATAACAATCTAGCTGAATTTGAATCAACACCTTTAAAGGTGGAGCTAAAACTCCTCGGCAGGGCTTCAAATACTTTCTCATACTGTTAGCTGGTGCTAATGGTGCAGAACTGATCAGAGATCTCCGCTGCCTTTTCTGGCTGGGAGTGTTCCACAGCTGCATACAAGAAAGAGGAATGCCAGCCTCCATGTCTTGTTGATCTGTAAAAGCTGAAACTTCTGAACAAGTCCACAGCGGTATCTCAAAAGAGACATGTGTTTACTAACCAAGAGTGAAAAGACTTGTCATACTCAATCCTTTTAGTCTGCTTCAGTCAGACTTACTTGAAAAAGGAGATCAGAAATCAGCACGCTACTGATTGTCTGATATTGCCTGTGAAATTGTTCAGCCTGTTCCAACTGAGCAACTAGCTCACTGCTGGGGGAATCCATCCCACGCTGTCACAATGGTTCAAGCAGCCGATGCCAAGCATGCTGGCTCGACATTTCATTGTTACTTTGTACAGAAATAGACAGCAGTTGTGTACTTACAAAAATAAGTTAGGATGTCTTATATTCGTTCCTCAGACTGAAGATGAGCGGGAAGGGTGGTGGAGGGAGACCACGATCGAGGTAGGTTAGGTTAGGGGTGTGCTCTGCCGGGGGGGCCTACCTCCCAGAGGGGTCCAATCACAACTAGGCTGGAATTCTGTTGAAACAATTATTAGAATAACTTAGAATAATCCAGTTGAGACAGTACATTTCTTTGAAAATATTCAACTGGCAGAGTTCAATATGATTAAACATCCCTGATATTTGGGCATTGAGGAATTTTTGGGCATTGAGGAATTCTTTGGCATTGAGGAACATAGTCCCAGGAGACATTTCTAGGGGCAAAATGAAGCAGGACACTGTGATTACTTATTGTTAGGATTTTTTTGTCAATTATCAGAATTGTCTGAACTGCTAAAAAAGAATATTCATGTTGCACCTGAGTGACTATTTTTCCGCCATCATTTTTCCTCAGCAATTTGGCCTAGAAAGGTGAATGAATTAATCCGCAAACTTTATTCAGATATTTCTTCGTTCTTCTCGTAGGATGTCATTGAAATTCTGATTAAGTTATTTCCGAAAAAGTAATACAAGATATACATTTAAAGTAAATACCAGAGGCTGGAGACTCATCAAAAGGTTCTGTAAATCTCCACTACCTCAGCACCGCAAGGAGATTGCTCTCAGACTGACCTGAATAACACAAACGCAATTTTCCTACCTTTTTGCCTAAAGTACCATCTAACATCCTGTGAAACCAAGTAAAGATAGTGATTGAAATTTTTCCACAATCGCCACGTTTGATTGATCAAGCCTGAAACTGGGCTGGCTTGAGTCCTTCAACGTAGGGAGTAGTTCACACTCAAGAAATTGATACATCTCCGATTGTCCGTGTCTTTTTTCTTCATTTACATCAGTTCATTCATTTTTCAAGAAGATGTTGTAATGTTTCAGGGAAGCAAGAATGCTGTGTTTTTACAGCTGCAGAGTACATAGGCTGACACGTGGACAATTAATCCAGAGACTCAAAGGAAAATACACTGAGCTAGACACAATAATGAAACTATGGTCACAAACACTTAAGTGAAAGCGAGAAAACTCAGAGCTAAAAATATCAATTCCGCCGAGTGGTGCGAAAATATGCATGCACAAAATAAATGTAGTAAAAACAAGAAAACTCGGACAGGAAAATAAAAGGAGCTGGTGGGTGGATCAGACAAAAAGAGAAATCACAGATACAGCAGGATAAAAAGACAGAAGAGAAAAACAAGTAAAAATAGGAAAGACCCCAGGGGGCCCTTTCCGTGAGATATTTCTTTATTCATTCATGGGACATGGGAGTCACTAGCTGGCCAGCAATTATTGCCCATCCCTAGTCTCCCTTGAACTGAGTGGCTTGCCACAGGCCATTTCAGAGAGCAGTTGAGAGTCAACCACATTGCTGTGGGTCTGGAGTCACATGTCGTCCAGACCAGGTAAGGACAGAAAATTTCCTTCTCTAAAAGACGATAGTGAACCAGGTAGGTTTTCCCAACCATTGACAATGATCCCATGGTCATCAGTAGATTCGTACTTCCAGATTTTTTTATTGAATTCAAATTACACCATCTGCCGTGGCAGGATTCAAACCTGGGTCCCTAGAACATTAGCTGAGTTTCTAGATCAATAGTCTCGCGATAATACCACTAGGCCATTGCCTCCTCCATTGAGAGTGGACTCAGGAAATAGCTGAGGCCCTTGGGCTATCTATCCCCTGGACAACTAGGTTTGTTAAGTATCTCTCCATTTACATTGTCATCGGATTTCTGGGGTTTCCCTGAAAAATAAGACAGGGCCCACTCCAGGCCAAGGATTGCTGTGGAAGAGGTGGAGCAGGGTATTTCTGACCCTGTCGCTTCACTTTCCTGTCTTTGTCTTGGAGAGGTGTCCAAATGTAACAGAGGTTGGGGAGGGGTAGGTGAGGGGCAATGGCAGTGGACCTTGTATCTTGTCTTCCTAAGGAGGAGGCCAAAGGAGGATTAATGGTGATTGGTTTTTTTTATTCGTAGCAAGGACTTTTTGATCTTCCAACTTGGAGGCCCCTTGACCGCTCTTCTCCACAAGCAGTCAAAAGGCCTGTTTCACTTCTATACTTCTCTCAGGTTCTCCTCTATTTCTCAAAACAAGGCCCTGTTGAAATCCCCACCAAATTTGGGTTTAGCTCATCGCATGAGGGACTTTGACAAATTTGTTTGTAGTTTAGGTACAGTATGCTGTGGGGCATTTCCCTATCTACTTGGGGAATTACTTCCTCAGAGAAATTACTCCGGTTCGTTAACCATAATCCATTCTTTCTGAAAACGTGTTGGCTACTATTCAGCCTGCCCATTTGTTTATCTATTTAAATATCTTTTTATGGATGTGGGGCTGGATTTTACAGCGCAGAAAAGTCCCTTCAGCCCATCGAACCTGCACTAACAATAACTAACAATAAAGCATGCTAGTCCCATTTTCCTGCACCAGTCCCATATCCTTGAATGCTATGATATTTCAAGTGCTCTTTCCCCCCCCCCCTCACCTCCCATTCCCCACCATGACTGAAAAGTTGATGACTACTTGCCCACCCCAGATCCTACTTCCCGACAGTGATGTTACACTGGGAGCAGCCTTAGCTGTTTCAAAGTGGAACTTTCACCCTCATCTGGGAGGAAGTCATGCCCGAGAGAGCTGCTGGCAAAATCTGATTGGCCATTAGCTCTGTAATCTGTAGTTCCCGCGGTGTCAGGGTAGAGCAGCAACCACCCCTAAGGCCGCAGGCAGTACCCGAGCAGGAAGAAGCCATGGAGCATGGTCACACAGTCCAGGCTGGCAAATCCCAGTGGGAGGGGGTGTGGTGGAATCAAGTTTGAGAATCTGGTGGAAGGGAGAGGGTTTGGAGGATCTTGAAAGGGTGCCTCTGATGGGCATAGGGGTGCACGGAGGCACAGTGGTTAGCACTGCTGCCTCACAGGGCCAGGGACCCAGGTTCAATTCTGGCCTTGGGTCACTCTCTGTCTAGAGTTTGCACATTCTCCCCGTGTCTGCGTGGGTTTCCTCCGGGTGCTCTGGTTTCCTCCAAAAGTCCAAAGATGTGCAGGTTAGGTTGATTGGCCATGCTAAATTGCCCCTAGTGACAGGGGGATTTGGAGGGTAAATATGTGGGGTTACGGAAATAGGGCCTGGGTGGGTTGTGGTCGGTACAGACTCGATGGGCCAAATGGCCTCCTTCTGTACTATTGGGATTCTATGCATCTCAAATGAAGTACACCCCCCTTCCTGCCTGACAGCAACTTGTGCAGTGAAAGCTACTGGGCCACCCACCTTGCCTCCGACTTCCCCAACCACATATAAAACAGTGACAGAGACAGGATGAGGCCCTTAAGTGGCCATCAATTGGCCAGTTAAGGGCCTCAATAGGCCTCAGGCTTGCTGGTTTCTCCACCCACTGTAATATTGGAATAGGTCAGGATGGGCGAGAAGATGGTTGGAAAGCCATCTGCTTTATTTTACAAGTCACTACCACCCCCCTCCCCAACTCTCCTTCCCACTCCCCACCCCCAACCCCCCCCATTTGAAATATGTCAGTGGATGGCATAAAATCCAGCCTGTGATATCAGAATATTATCCTTTTTGGGTTGAATGTTTTGTGCAAAGTGTGCAACAAGAAAGCCTGATGTGTAATCATTTTGTTCAGCTATTTGTGTGCCCAGCAAAAGCTCACTATCATGATCAGAAGCAGAATGGTAAGACACAACACACTTTACTGATAGATTATACAGCTGCAGCCCTGGAATACACATTATACCTATGCAGCTAAACTAGATAGGCATTAAGGTTGAGATTTAATTGATTTGTTCAGCCTTTAGATAAGCTAATTAAAATGATCAACAGCTGTTTAAATCACAGAAAATCCACTTTGCATTTCTATGTTTTCGGAGGTCATCCAAAACACATTACAGTAAACTTCAAAGTGCAGAGTATTCTAAAGAGAATTTTCTAAAACATTTCCATCATCTTTAGCCACCAGCACTGAAAGGATGATTCATCTCCGCCTCCTCCTGAGCGGCTCACCATTACACGTGTCAGCATTAGCCAATTCGATTAATTTCATGTGATATCAAGAAACAGCTGGACGCAATGGATACAGCAAAAACATCATGGTCATAGCTCTGTGGACATGTGCCCCAGGATTAGCCATATCTCCAGACAAGTTGTTCCAGTGTAGCTACGACACTGCCATCTATCCAACAAAGTGAAAACTTGGCCAGGCATGTCCTATTCACAAAGAGCAGGGAAAATCCAATCAGGCCAATTGCTGCCCCATCAGTTTATTCTCAATCACCAGCAAAGCGATGAAAGAAGACATTGACAGGATGGGACTTGTGTGAGAAATGTTGTACTGGTGGTGACTTGTGTGAAAATTTGGTTCCAGTTGGGACTTATGTGTCCTAGAAGGTGAAACCCAGGCAATGAGACCCTGGGCAGTGAAACCCGGGAAGGTGTAACCCTGGATTTGATTTGATTTGATTTGATTTATTTTTATCACATGTATTAGTATACAGTGAAAAGTGTTATTTCTTGCACACTATACAGCCAAAGCATACTGTTCATAGAGAAGGAAAGGAGAGAATGCAGAATGTAGAGTTACAGTCATAGCTAGGGTGTAGAGGAAGATCAACTTAATGCAAGATAAGTCCATTCAAAAGTCTGACAGCAGCAGGGAAGAAGCTGTTCTTGAGTCGGTTGCTACGTGACCTCAGAATTTTGTATCTTTTTCCCGACGGAAGAAGGTGGAAGAGGGAATGTCCGGGGGGTGCGTGGGGTCCTTAATTATGCTGGCTGCTTTGCCGTGGCAGCGGGAAGTGTGGACAGAGTCAATGGAGGGGAGGCTGGTTTGCGTGATGGATTGGACTACATTCACAACCTTTTGTAGTTCCTTGCTTGGAAGATGAAACCCTGAAAGGTGACAGGCCTCAGGGATTGGTGCTGGGTCCACTGTTATTTATTATATATATTAATGATTTGGATGAGAATTTAGGAGGCATGATTAGTAAGAATGCAGATGACACCAAAATTGGTGGCATAGTGGACAGTGAAAAAGGTTATCTATTGTAATTTATAATGTATTTGGATCAATTATTTAAATAATAAGAAAGCTGTCAAGCAGCATATACACAGGAACAAACTGCCCACCAATGCTCAGTTAGGATCCCACAAGTACCACTCAAATCCAGACCTCAGTACAACAAAGCCTAAAGGAAAAGAAAGAGCTGAATTCCAGAGGTGAGGTAGAATGACTGCCCTTGGCAGTCATCTCAGCAATGGGCTGAATGTCCACCAAGAAACCCTGGTAAATTTGAAGTCAATTGTAATCGGGGGATAGCTCTCCGCTGCCTGGAGTCATAACTAGGAGGTGAATCATCTTAGTCCCAGGACATCAGTGCACGCGTTCCTCAGTGTAGTGTCCAAGGCCCAACCAGTTATTTCATGAATAACTTTTCCTCAAACATAAGATGGGAAGTGGGGATGTTTGCTGATGAGTGCGTAGTGTTCATTTATAATTCCATTAATGATAGAATTATAGAAGGCCTACAATGCAGAAGGAGGCCATTTGGCCCATCAAGCCTGCACCGACAACAATCCCACCCAGGCCTTATCCCCATAACCCCACGTATTTATCTTACTAGTCCCCTCAGGTCCCTCAGATATTGCATGACCTAGACAACTTTCAGGTTTGTTGACAAATGGCAAATAACAGTTTTTCCCTCCAAGTGCCAGGCAAGGACCAATTCCAACAAGAGAGAGTCTAATCATCTCCCCATAGCATTCCATGGCATTACCATCACTGAATCTCCCACTATCAATATCCTGGGGCAATGATTGGCTGGAAACTTAACTTGACTAGACAGATAAATACTGTAGCTACAAAACCAGGTCAGAGGCTGGGAATTTTGTAGCAAGTAACTCACCTCTTACTCTACAAAGCCTGTCCACCCACCATCAATGAGACTCAGGATTGTGAAGGAATACTTCCCACTTGCTTGGATGAATGCAGCTCCAACAACACTCAAGAAGCTTAACACCATCCAGACAAAGCAGCCTGCTTGATCAACACCCAATTCAATATGTCCACAATATTTGTCCCCTCCACCAATGCAGTGGCCGCAGAAGTGTGTACTATATACACAATGCGCTTCAACAATTTGCCAAGCCTCCTTCAACAGTAGGTCCCAAACCCGAACCTCTACAACCTAGATGGCCAAGTGAAGCAGGTGCATGAGAGCACCATCACTTGCAAGTTCCTCTCTAAAGTATACACCATTCTGTCACTCCAATCTACACCTCTCAAGGATGATATGAAATCACCTGCAGGGCTATTGAATGGACGAAACTATCAGACAACTCTGCCAAGCAAGACAATCCCTCCAAGTGACCAGAAGAAAGTAAGACAAATACTCACTGATGCACAAGTAGGAGGGGGTCAACATTTCAACAAGCAATCTAAATCCCTGCCTGAGCTGTTGAAAAGACAAACTGTACATGTGCAGGATCCAATCATGAAAACGTGGAACCCAGAAAATGTTGTTGGTGAAGCTGAGACCCCAAGGTCACCCATCATTTAGACCAACGTTGGTAAACAAACAGGAAGGAACAGAGTTCATATTCCACATACATCTGAGCTGGAACAGCAGAAAAGGTCATCAACAACAGCAGCAACATCATTAACCAGGGTGACATTATCAACAGCATTACTGACAAGTGGAGCAACATCAACAACGTCACCAGCAAGTGACACAACATTAGTGACATCAAACATGACTCCCTACAACACCGGGAGTAACAAGCACAACATTGCCTGTGCAACTTGCCATCTCACCACTCAGAGCAATGAATACCAAGTCTACAAGATGGAGACACAACATTCTACAACCTAAGTTATACCATGAATATGTTTTTTAAAAAGATTTCCACTTATTTGTAAACGTTAATTTTACTTAGGTTAGAAAAAACAGTTAATAATTGGATCAGTTATATAGATATAGATACATTATATATTATTAAAGGAAGGGGGATGTTATATTATTATGTTATTTGTAAATAAGTAGGAACTAGTTTTTTATGAGGATGTACATCTGTGATGCCTCATTTAATTGCTGCACTGTAGTCATGTTCCGAGTAACAATGTATCAGTCCACCAGCCACAGGGAGAGCAGAAAGAAATAAATTTGATGGAGCTCCAACACTTTTGAGTCTGAAGTGCGATTATTTCTAACTTATGGGAACTTAAAGGCTGAACAGTGGTCATCTAAAACAAATCCAGAACTCTGTCAATACTGTACTGACATGACACCATTGATTATGTGGGGGGAGACAGTGGTGTAGTGGTACTATCACTGGAATTAAAAGTCTAACAACAAACCATTGCTGTTAAAAACTCCATCTGGTTCACTAATATCCTTTAGATCTAGCCTACAGACTCACCGCAATGTGTTAGACTCTTAAATGCCCTCTTGAACAATGGCAATTAAGAATAGGCAATAAACGCAGGCCTAGCCAGCAACATCCCATAAATGAATTTTTAAAAATGTGCTTGACTGTGGAAAAATTCAGAATGGAGTTCACTCTGATTTGGAGACAAAAGTGAAAAATGTGACACTTCACATTGTGAAATATTGCATTAATCCTTTTACTAGACACATTCTATTAGTTATCCCAGCTGTGAAGTTAGAGTTTGAAGTTCACAATTATTTATTGATTGATTTAGGTTTAATTAAGATTCGTTTAAATTACTTATTGAGTTTTACATTTATTTTCTTGGTATGCAAATGTGAAATTTAATTCAGGAATGTGGTAATGCTGAACCATTCAGGGGACGTCGGTTTATAGTTTACAGTTTGTTAGTTATTAGTTGAGAGTAATGTGTGTGCAAGAGTTAATGGGAAAAGTTAATACAAGGAAAAATAAAACAACTGGAAATTCTGAATTAAGTGCAATTCTAATGAAATCAGAAATGACAACTTGTCTAAAATAATTCATTTCAACAGATTCATTTTTAAGAGGAAATGCAGTTCAGGATCTGACTTTATTGAATTTGATTTTAAGAAATCAGCAATTATATTAGCAATTATATCAAGGTTGAAGAAGGGGATGAGTTATTTAAACGAAATAAGATCAGTTTGAGTTTAAAATGTATGTGAACAATGCATGTTTACAATTAAATATAAAATATTTCCTGCACAACAAGCCAGTTGAAGCAGTAGTAATTAAGTATTACACAAAATATGATTTGCGAAGTCAAAACATACAGATAATAGCATTCTGGCTTGCTTTTAAATGATTCACTCAAAAAATAGCTAGCCAAATAAATGTTTCAATCTGCATCAAATATCTAATTAAAGTTAAATTAAATTATTGAAGTGGAGTGGTTATTAAATATTGGATTACATCCATGGCAACAAAATGATATGCAGTAAAATTGTGGCTCTGTAGTTTGAATTGTATTTTGCACAAGATCTCTTTCAGTTCTCTGCTCGAGCTCAGATTTATAAAACAATTATTCTCTGTCCAGTGCTATTAATGGCAATAACGTATTTCTAATCTCATTGATCATAATATAATCTGACAATGTGGCACTGCCTTACAAATGTCAAGTGTATATAAGTAGCAGCATTACAAAATGTATGATGTGGGCTCATACTGGCAGAATCTTATCAGTATGCAGAGGCAGCCATGGGGAGGCTTGGGGAGAAGGGAGGATTTTTTGAAAGATTTGCATCAGGTTGTCAATCTGATATGTTCCTGCCTGTGAGTGTTCTTGCTGGAGATAGGGTCATAATGGAACTGCCTATCCACCTGGCAGTGCCAGGCAGTCAATTAGTGGTAATAAAATGGTGACTTGAGGGGAGATTTGTGACACCACTGGAATCTTCTTAACAATGGCTGGGTCCCCCTGCTGATGTGGAGATGCCGGTGTTGGACTGGGGTAAACACAGTAAGAAGTTTAACAACACCAGGTTAAAGTCCAACAGGTTTATTTGGTAGCAAAAGCCACACAAGCTTTCGGAGCTCCAAGCCCCTTCCCTGCTGAGGCAGAAGATTGAGAGATGGCTTGGATGTGCCCTCCTGGCAGCAGGCTGGCGAGGGCCAGGAAAGCCTCCTTTAATTCCTTCCTTCTCCCTGGAGCCATGGGTGCCAAAGGGTCACAACTGTGTCCACAGTCCTAGAGAAGGACTCCCCCTCCACAATAATGATCCGGTAGCTGTGGCCACTCTATTCGAACCATTTTATGATTCAAAGACGCATCCACATTGAGCAGAAGTACCCAGCTCTCCTGGTAGAGCTACATGATCTCCACAGCCTTGGGCATTTCTGATTGACACTCCTGCCCAGACAGGGCTGCATTAGGACAGGGCTCTCAGAGGAAATCTGTTTAGGGGAGATGGTGGAGCAGAGGTATTGTCACTGGGCTAGTAATCCAGTGAACACACGGTAAAACTCTGGGGACCCTGGTTCGAATCTTGCCAAAGTGGATGGTGAAATTTAAACTCAACAAAACGTTTAGAATTAAAAGTCAAACAATGACCATGAATTGATTGTCATAAAAACATACCAGGTTCACTAATGTCCTTTCGGGAAGGAAACTTGCTGTCCTTACCTGGTCTGGTCTACAGATGACTCCAGAGCAGCAGCAACGTGGGTAACTGAAATGGTCTAGCAAGTCACTCAGTATTATTTAACCGCTACAAAGAAACTACAGAGGAATGAAATTGGATGAACCACTTGGCATCGACCTAGGCATCGGAAACGACAATAGCTTATCCAACCCTGTCGACCTTACAAAGTCTTCCTTACTAACATCTGGGATCTTGTGCCGAAATTGGGAGAACTGTCTTATGATTCACCAAGCAACAGCCTGACATATTCATATTCACAGAATCATACTTTACAGATAATGTCCCAGACACCGCCATCACTACTCTTGGGTATGTCCTGTCCCATTGGCAGGACAGACCCATCAGAGGTGGCGACACAGTGGTATACAGTCAGGAAGGAGTTACCCCGGGAGTCCTCAACATCGACTCTGGACACCATGAAGTCTCATGGCACCAGGTCAAACATGGGCAATAAAACTTCCTGCTGATTACCAATTGCCATGCCAGGTGCCAGACAATGACACTCTCTAACAATAGAGGATCTAACCATCGCCCCTTGACATTCAATGGCATTATCATCAGTGTTACTGGCTCAAAATCCTAGAACTCCCTCCCAAACAGTACTGTGGATGTGACTGCCGTGGTTCAAGAAGGAAGCTCGCCACCATCTTCTGAAGGGCAACTATGGATGGCAATAAGTGCTGGTCTAGCCAGCAACACCCACATCCTGTAAAAACATGAATTTTTAAAAAATCATCGTGGCAAGGGAGATGGGGCTTGATAGGGCATGTAATCAAGCTGTGGGGAGCTGGTGCTCAGGGGAGGGGTTAATTGAAGTTGGGGGGAGATGGTGCTCGGAGGGGTGATTTAATTGAGGTTGGGGTGAGATGGTGCTTGAGGGGTTTAATTGAGGTTGGGTGAAATAATGCTCGGTGGGTGTTTAATTGAGGTTGGGGTGAGATGGTGCTTGAGGGGTTTAATTGAGGTTGGGTGAAATAATGGTCGGTGGGTGTTTAATTGAGGTTGGGGTGAGATGGTGCTTGAGGGGGTTTAATTGAGGTTGGGTGAAATAATGGTCGGTGGGTGTTTAATTGAGGTTGGGGTGAGATGGTGCTTGAGGGGGTTTAATTGAGGTTGTGGGGAGATAGTGCTCGGAGAGGGGGTTTAATTGAGGTTGGTGAGATAGTGCTTGGTGGGTGTTTAATTGAGGTTGGGGGGAGATGGTGCTTGAAGGGTTTAATTGATATTGAGGGAAGATGGTGCTCAGGGAAGGGGTTTAATTGTCGTGTGAGTAGATGGTGCTTGGGCAGGGGATTTATTGAAGTTGGGGAAGAAATGGTACTCAGAGGTGGGAGGTTTAATTGAGCTGGGGCTGGGGAGATGAGACTCAGAGTTGGAAAGTTAGTTGAGGTTTTTACATGGGGTGGGTGGAGGCGGAGATTGTGATCAGTGGGATTCCAAATATGGGTATGGAGTGTTTCCTGAGTTATGGTATTGTCACAAGGTCCTTTTGGCCATAATGCTGAAATCAAAGACACTACCAAACTACCATTTAATACCAACTTTATCCAAAGGCTTGTCCAGGACTCCACACAATACTCATCACGCTTGTGCATTCCTTTAGTGCCTGTCTTGTGGATACCTTTGCTTTGTCCAGTGCTCCTATTCAGAGCATGAATCTCCTTTATGCTTGCATTGGAAAAAGAGAGGATCAGGCAAGCTAGGAAAGCATTTATATGGAGTAAGGGGAAATATGAAGACATAAGGCAGCAAATTAGAGGAGTAAATTGGAAGGAGGTATTCTCGGGGAAATCTACTGAAGAGAGGTGGCAGTTTTTCAAGGAATGTCTTTCTAGGGTTCTACAGGACAATGTTCCGAGCAGACAGGGAGGAGTTGGTAGGTTAAAGGAACCATGGTGTACGAAAGCTGTGCGGGACCTAGTCGAGAAGAAAAGGAAAGCGTACAAAAGGTTCAGAGAGCTTGGCGAAGATAGGGATCGAGATGAGTATACGGCTTGTAGGAAGGGACTAAAGAAGGAAATTAGGAGAGCCAGGAGGGGTCACGAGAAGGCCTTGGGGCAAGTAGAATTGAGGAAAACCCTAAGGCGTTCTATAAATATGTGAAAAGTAAAAGGATGAGATGTGAAGGAATAGGGCCTATAAAAGGTGAAGGCAGGAAAATCTGTACGGAACCAGTAGAAATGGCAGAGGTGCTTAATGAGTATTTTGCCTCGGTTTTCACAGAGGAGAAGGACATGGGTGGATGTACTGTGGGCGTGCGGTGGACTGAAAAGATTGAGTATGTGGACTTTAACAAAGAGGTTGTGCTGGAATCTTTGAATGGCATCAAGATAGATAAGTCGCCGGGTCCGGATGGGATGTACCCCAGGTTACTGTGGGAGACGAGGCAGGAGATTGCAGAGCCTCTGGCGATGATCTTTGTGTCGTTGATGGAGACGGGAGAGGTGCCGGAGTATTGGAGGATTGCGGATGTGGTTCCTATTTTCAAGAAGGGGAATAGGGATAGCCCAGGAAATTACCGACTGGTGAGTCTAACCTCAGTGGTTGGTAAGCTGATGGAGAAGATCCTGAGGGATAATATTTATGAGCATTTAGAGAGGTTTAGTATGCTCAAGAATACTCAGCATGGCTTTGTCAAAGGCAGATCGTGCCTTACGAGCCTGGTGGAGTTCTTCGAAAATGTGACTAAACACATTGACGAAGGGAAAGCGGTAGATGTGGTTTATATGGATTTTAGCAAGGCGTTCGATAAGGTCCCCCATGCAAGGCTTCTAGAGAAAGTGAGAGGGCATGGGATCCAAGGGGCTGCTGCTCTGTGGATCCAGAGCTGGCTTGCCCAAAGGAGGCAGAGAGTGTGTATAGATGGGTCTTTTTATAATTGGAGGTCAGTCACCAGTGGTGTGCCCCAGGGATCTGTTCTGGGACCCTTGCTGTTTGTCATTTTCATAAATGACCTGGATGAGGAAGTGGAGGGATGGGTTGGTAAGTTTGCCGACGACACGAAGGTTGGTGGGGTTGTGGATAGTCTGGAGGGATGTCAGAATTTACAGAGGGACATAGATAGGATGCAAGACTGGGCGGAGAAGTGGCAGATGGACTTCAACACAGATAAATGCGTAGTGGTCCATTTTGGCAGGTCAAATGGGATGAAGGAGTACAATATAAAGGGAAAGACTCTTAGTACGGTAGAGGATCAGAAGGACCTTGGGGTCCGGGTCCATAGGACTCTAAAATTGGCCCCGCAGGTGGAGGAGGTGGTTAAGAAGGCGTATGGTGTGCTGGCCTTTATCAATCGAGGGATTGAGTTTAGGAGTCCGGGGATAATGATGCAGCTATATAAGACCCTCGTCAGACCCCACTTGGAGTACTGTGCTCAGTTCTGGTCGCCTCATTACAGGAAGGATGTGGAAAAGATTGAAAGGGTGCAGAGGAGATTTACAAGGATGTTGCCCGGATTGAGTGGCATGCCTTAAGAGGATAGGCTGAGGGAGCTCGGTCTTTTCTCCTTGGAGAGACGTAGGATGAGAGGAGACCTAATAGAGGTATATAAGATGTTGAGAGGCATAGATCGGGTGGACTCTCAGAGGCTTTTTCCCAGGGTGGAAATGGCTGCTACGAGAGGACACAGGTTTAAGGTGCTGGGGGGTAGGTACAGGGGAAATGTTAGGGGGAAGTTTTTCACACAGAGGGTGGTGGGCGAGTGGAATCGGCTGCCATCAGTGGTGGTGGAGGCAAACTCAATAGGGTCTTTTAAGAGACTCCTGGATGAGTACATGGGACTTAATAGGATGGAGGGTTATAGGTAGGCCTAAAAGGTAGGGATATGTTCGGCACAACTTGAAGGCCGAAGGGCCTGTTTTTCTGCTGTAGTTTTCTATGTTTCTATGAATGCTGACCCAAGCTGTGAGTCCTCCATGAGGATCAGCAATGACAAGTGTCCCTGTCTCCTGCCATTTTGCTGCTGTTGTCATCTGTTGTGGCTGCCTTGTCCTGTAAAAGAGAAGACAGTTGGTCAAAGAACGTGTAGTGATGTGTTTGGGTGATGTGTCCACCATATTTGAATAGCTGGCAGTGGATGAGAAGTGAGTGTGCAGTTTCTAGCAGTGCTGAGTGTATGAGAGTGAGGTGAAGCATGTGATGATGAGATTTGAGTTGTGGTTGATGTTGATTGCTGGTAGGTGAGTGAAGTGAACAGAACAGTATGTAAGGCTAGTGATACAGTTTGTAGGAGGTGACCTGTGAGGATTCACTAAGTGACATTGACCATTTGTGTGATATCATTAAACTTCTCATGGAACTGCATCCAATTCCTCAGCATCAAACTGATGCCATTAGGTGCCACGGTCACCTGCTCTCACTGATTTATCTGCAGATGTTTGGGGAGTAGCCTGGCCCTCTAAAAAAAGAGAACCTCTCTGCTGTGGTTCACTTAGTCATGATGTGGAGATGCCGGCGTTGGACTGGGGTGAACACAGTAAAAGTTTTAACAGCACCAGGTTAAAGTCCAACAGGTTTATTTGGTAGCAAATGCCATTAGCTTTCGGAGCCCTGCTCCTTCGTCAGATGGAGCAGGGCTCCGAAAGCTAATGGCATTTGCTACCAAATAAACCTATTGGACTTTAACCTGGTGTTGTTAAAACTCTTACTCTGGTTCACTTAGACCATAAGATATCGAAACAAAAGTAGGACGTTCGGCCTATCGAGTCCGCTCTGTCATTCGATGAGATCATGACTGGTCTGATATGATGATTCTTAACTGCACTTTCCTGCCTTATCCCCATAACCCTTGATTTCCTTACTGATTAAAAATCTGTCTATCTCAGTTTTGAACATACTTAATGACCCAGCCTCTACAGCCCTCTGCAATAAAGAATTCCACAGATTCACTACCCTCTGAGAGAAGAAATTCCTCGTCATCCCTGTCTTAAATGCTTACTCTAAGAGTATGCCCTCTGGTCCTCAATCCTCCCACAAACAACCTCTCAGCATCTATCCTGTTAAGCCCCCTGAGAATTCCATTTGTCCCAATAAGGTCACCTCTCATTCTTCTAAACTCCAATGAATACAGGCCCAACCTACTCAACCACAAAACCACTCCCCTCTCCACACGCGGGATCAACCTCGTGAACCTTCTTTGGACTGCCTTCAATGTCAGGATATCTTTTCTTAAATATAGGGAACCAAAACTGTTCACACCCTGCGTCAGTAACTCCCACATGACATCTAAAAACCAGGGACATGCTCTATTGACTGATGTACTATTTTGGATCCTTCCTAAAGGCCTTCAGATATTTTCCAACAGTTTCATCTCCTACTGCAGCTAGAACACACCTTGCCTTTAATAGGTGTAGTCTGTCTTTAAGTAGCACAAGCCGGTTTTAAGTGGTGCTAGCCTTGCACAAAATTGGGCCCCTGACCGAGGTGGCAGCCACCCAGCAGCAGGTTCAGTACTGGGCTCTACATCACAATCATGGAGCTTGCGGTTGAGGAGTACCAATGGTGGTGTGTTGGAGAGCGAGGTCGCACAAATTTTGCATGCTGCCTGCATCACTTCCGCCGGGGTAATGACAAACACCCAAAATCAGACAATCCACACACACGTGGCCAATTTCCCAAGTCTGATTTTCTCAATTCAGAACTAGAAGACTGTTGAGGTTTGAAAGATGGATCCCAGAATTGGCGTTAGTGGGATTACAAACGTGCCATTATCTGAGCAGGTTGCTCAGTTTGGTTGAAAAGGGATTGAAACATTCTGCTCTGTTTGCTTGTAACAGTTTTAGAGCTTCTGGAAGGAGCCTTTGACTGCATTGAATTGTTTGATTTAAAACTGGAAAAAAGATGGTCTGCTTAATTCACTCGACCATCCAGGTGCCACCCAATAATATTTCATAAAGCTTAATGCTTCATAACAGCTGCTTCAATTTATTAGGACTTACGTTTTGTAATGTCCAAATTTCTTTTCATTGAACTACACCCAGTCCAATCACATTGCACCTAGAATTAACTCATGTATTATTTGCCAAACAGAGAATATCTTTCACAGCACAAATTATTCTTATTTAAACGTATCTCCAGGTAGTGCTGATCATAAATCATTGTTGTATCCAGAATCCTAATCTCTTGCTGTAGGATTATATATCACACACATCAATGTGTTATGGTTCTCAGTGACAGCAATTCAGTGGCTTTTATTGTCTGTTTGTCCAATTATTTGACAGCATTTAGTCCTTTGTCTGTTTTACTGTCTTCCATATTTACAAATTTACAGAATTATGGCAATTTCTTGTTAGTTCATGTATGACTGCCCCCTGATGGAGATAAATATTCAAAAAGAATCATAGAATCCCTACAGTGCAGAAGGAAGTCTTTCAGCCCATTGAGCCTGCACCGACAACAATCCCACACATGCCCTATCCCTGTAATCTCGCATATTTACCCTGCTAATCCACCTGGCACTAAGGGACAATTAACAAGACCAATCAACCAAACCCGGACATCTTTGGATTGTGGGAGGAAACTGGGACACCTGGAGGAAGAGCACGCAGACACGGGGAGAACATGCAAACTTCACACAGAGAGACACCCAAGGCTGGAATTGAATCCGGGCCCCTGGTACTTTGCGGCAGCAGAGCTAAACACTGTGCCACTGTGCTGTCATTTCAGTTTACACTCAAAGTCAAAGGGAAAATTCCTCAGCACCTCCAGCAAATTCCATCAGGCAAGAGTACACAAAATTTCTCCACAACATGTCTAGACCCGAATATACGGACAGCACGGTGGCAGGGTGGATAGCAGAGATAAGCAGATAGCTTTCCTGAGGTCAAAGACAATGGCTCAGAATTTGCAGTTGGAATTATGACAAAACTGTCAGCACTCACTCTCACTATTTTGTAAAACTTATGGCAACTTTTGGTGTCTGCGCCTGAGTAGTTAAACACGGGACTAGGTATCAAAATTATCTGGGACAGGCTGGGTGGACCATTCTTCATATCTGCAGTTACTTGTAACCTTCTAAGAGGTGAATCTGGACTCCAGCTGGTCATAAATGCTTAGCAAAATTAATTTTGGGAGTCTGTTGCTATAGCAGGTCTGTAGGCCGTGTGAATTTTCCTTTTCATAGATAGAATCATAGAATCTTATAGTGCAGAAGGAGGCCATTCAGCCCATCAAGTCTGCACCAACCACAATCCCACCCAGGCCCTATCCCCATAATCCCATGCATTTACCCTAGCCAGTCCCCCTGACACTAAGGGGCAATTTAGCATTGCCAATCCACCTAACCTGCACATCTTTGGACTGTGGGAGGAATGACCCACTCACCTGACGAAGGAGCAGCAAGCGCTCCGAAAGCTAGTGGCTTTTGCTACCAAATAAACCTGTTGGACTTTAACCTGGTGTTGTGAGACTTCTTACTGTGGGAGGAAACCAGAGCATATCCATGTAGTCAATGTGCAAACTCCACACAGACAGTGACCCAATCCAGGAATAGAACCCAGGTCCCTGGCACTGTGAGGCAGCAGTGCTAACCACTGTGCCACCATGCCGCATTGTATTTAAAGAACAAACTCAGTTGTTATATTAGCATAGTGTGGTGTGATCTTTTTGGGAAGATATGGGCCTCTAGAATTTTATGCTTCCCACTGGCAGTTTTTTTTAGCTCTGCTCCCTCCACCCCCTCCCCCCTGACTGACCACTCAGTGATCATAGCCTGGGACAGGCACGACTACTTTAGGGCTGTTTTCCACTCAGTCTCAACTTTTAGACTGGCAGGAGGATTGAACTTCCATGGAGGAAGCCCCCCAAAGAAGAGACACACCTCGGCCAGGAAGGTGGGGGAACACCTCCCTCAGAAGCCCCCTTCTCTGAATTCAGGTGTCCCACACCCTCCCTTAAGGTCCTATGACCTCCAGAATGCCCCCCACCACTCCTCCCCGAGAGCCTGATTGTCCTCTTTGTACCACCCTCCCCCTTCGCATCCTGACATTGTCCAGACTTTAACGTACTTCTGTACTTGCAGCCCTGTCCACTGCAGCGCTGTTGCTGAATATAGTGGAATGCTGCCAGCCCAATCTCTAAGGCAGGACGTCCTCCCAAGTGAGGGGTGAAAGTCCTGTCTGCAGCCACTTAACACTCACTCGTTATTCTTGCCGCCCCACACCTCCCCTCCTCTCCACCATTGGGTGGGAATTAATGCAATAAAAATCACAGTTCTCACTGCCCCATTCTTGCTGACATCTGATCCACCATGGCCTATTGGATGCTTTGAAATGGGCGGTCCAACTCCCAGCCAAAAAGAGGTGGACATCTCTTAACACATGCATTTTAGGACCCTGTGATGATTTAACTCCATCGGGGCAAGCAGCTTGCCAATAGAATTCTAATGAAACCAGATTGTGAAAATGAATCAGGTCTCCAACTGCTTCCAGTTGGCAGCAGATTTATTCTACTCACCTCCCAACTACTGGAAGCAGCAACTTCAGAATTGACCACTATGTGTCCCAATGCACATAGGAGCATCGAAACTAGTTGACCATTTGTCCCCCCTATAAGCCTGCTCCGCTATTCAATTGGATCATGGCTGATCATCTACCACAACACCATTTTCCTGCACTATCCCCATATCCCTTGATGTCTTTACCAACTAAAAATCCATCGATCTCAGTCCTGAACATACTTAAGTCTGAGTTTGCACAGCCCTCTGGGTTAGAGAATTCCAAAGATTCACCACTCTCTTAGTGAAGAAATTGCTCCTCATCTCAGTCTTAAATGGCCTATCCCTTATTCTGAGACTGTGTTCCCTGTTTCTAGACCCCTCAACTTCCTGCATTACCCTGTCAAACCCTGTAAGTTTCAATGATCTCTTGTATCTCAGAAGTCCTGCTTTCTGATTTGGAAAAATTTTATTTTTACGATGAGACGCAGTATTTATTTCTGAGTCATATTTTAAATCTGTTGGGGTCTACAAATCAGGTTGGATTGTTTCTTGAAAGAGAAACTCTTTTGGAACTCAAAATCTTGGGACTTTTCTTCCAAATTTTTTGCTCCTTTATTTGAACTTGTTTTTTGGTTCATTTTCTATTGCTTTCTCCTGCATGCCGCTCCTCCAAAGTATCAGTGTACCCAGAGGTGAGATCAACTTCACAAAGTTGACGGTATTGTTGATGGAATTCTCCCCTGGAGTTCTCCCACTCTGTCACCTTGACTTGGCAGTTCCATGGAAACCCTATTTATGTATATATATATATATCTTATAAACAGGTTTTTGCCACATTCTGCAAAGTTTCAGCGATGGAGCAGGAGAAACCTAAAGGAAATTCCTGGCAACAAAGTCTAAACACTATACAGATTACATATTAGGTAAGGCTAGCTCCCAAGCACCTAGTTATAACAAAGGCTTATGTCCAATTCCTGATATTTCTGTGGTTTCTAGGGACGCCCATGTATGAAATTACAAATTACATTTGCAGAGAGGTTTCCGCACATTTCTGAAATAATTATTTATGTTGGTTTGAGGGAAAATATTCATAGCATGTTAGAGGTAAATCATAACTGACTGACAATATTTTTCCACAGTATTGCAATAACTGAGAAGGGAAATCAGAATAGTTTTTTTCCCCAGATGTCAGTAAATTCTCAATCTTATTTGTGCAAGACTTAAATTCTACTGAAGTAGATTTCTGACCAGTCTTATACTGGCCAATAAATATTTCCCAAACAGCTTCAAGAACTATCAATTTAACCAATTGTTAGGGTCATATCCATCAATTTTGGGATCATCATTTTCCAATATAACTAATACCTAGCCTTACCTCTGTTTCTAATCAGGGTGGCATTGTGGCACAGTGGTTAGCACTGCTGCCTCACAGCTCCAGGGATCCGGGTTCAATTCCAGTCTTAGGTGACTGTGTGGAGTTTACACATTCTCCCTGTGTCTGCGTGAGCTTTCTCCGGGTGCTCTGGTTTCCTCCCACACTCCAAAGATGTGCAGATTAGATGGTTTAGCCAGGGTAAATGTGTGCGATAATAGGGATAGGGCAGCAGAGAGGGCCTGGGCAAGATCCTCTGTCAGAGAGTTGGTTCAGACCCAATGGGCTGAATGGCCTTTTCTGCGCTGTAGGGATTCTGTGGTTCCTTGATGATCCTCTGCATTGGAATGTTTCCGTCTCTCTCAGCGAGCAATTTTTGACTAAAGATATTTTAACTGAATGCTGCAATGCTAAGCTAAACATCAATATAAAGTAAAGTAAAGTTTATTTATTAGTCACAAGTAGGCTTACATTAACACTGTAATGAAGTTACTGTGAAAATCCCTGAGTCGCCACACTCCGGCGCCTGTTTGTGTACACTGAGGGAGAATTTAGCATGGCCGATTCACCTAACCTGAACATCTTTGAACTATTCATTGGAACAAAGCATTATTTGGGTGTGAGGATTAGCTTTATTACTGTAATAGCTTGCTTAACCGAAGAACATTTTAAAATTGAATTGTATACTATTTATTTCTGCGTGCCCTGTTTTCCTTTCTGTCCTACACTCTATTATCATTTTAATGTTGTTATTTTACAAATGCTATTGCAAACCTAATTCTAGCTAGTGTGGCAATTCTGTAAGGGTTCTCTTGGTTATCTGCAGTAAGTACAGCAAGAAAGCAGCTCATATTTTGGAAAAATGGCTTAAATGCCATTGACGCTGTATCTTGATGATTTCTGCTGAAGTTATAGTGGATGATTAGGAGGGTCCATGTGGACACCCAATTCCACTCTCTTACTTAAATTTAAAGAATAGCATTTCCTCCTATGGCCATTGATAGAAAAATTATCGATGCTATTAAAATCCAGCAAACATTGGCAATTAAAACTAGTGGATGGAGGTAGCTATACAGATCAAACACTAATGTGGCTGTTTGGTTGCAAGATTTGCTGATTTCATTACTACGAAAGCCCAGAGTTCAGAAAAATGCTGACATTAGTGCAGCACGCACTGATTGCCATGCGAGGAAGGCTGAGAGTACGGGCACCCTGCAGGGTTGGTAGATGTACTGCATAAGGTGTTGGAGGAGTTCACACAAAATCTTTGAGTCAGAAATGAGCGTTCCTGGACCTTTAGAAGGAGTACATAGAAATATACGTTTTATAATCTCAGCTATGAGGATTATAGTTGCAGTTCTTCTTGGTCTACAGCACAACGTGGAGGTGGAGCAGAGGCAGCACAGAGAAGAAACTGTTCTCTCATTCCCACTATAGACTGAAACAGTGCCAGAGTCCCCTAAACTGCGCCACCTCCTCACACAGAGTCTACAGCCACTGGGTTGGGTGAGGACGACGTTGTCAGTGGTTGTCAAACTCATAGTTACCCTTAATTTCTACCACTAACATTTCTCATTTTGCTATTCACTACTGTAATTACTGCATCAGGAGAAGAGATTAGGATGTCTAGACATGTGACTTGTAGTGGGTGTAGTGGGATTCCCAATAGTGCAGAGGCTATGGGCTGCATTCACATGGTTCTACGAGTGTCACATCTCAAAGGGGAGATGAACCACATTTTACTCTCTGAATGTGTGACCATGCACAGGGCATCATGTTGATGAATGTCTGCTATCCCGGCAGCAGTCGCAATGCTTTTATCCCAAGGCAATTCCTGGCATAGGCAAGCCAGCAAATTGAACAAGAGACTGGCTACTCTGTGACCAGAACTATCTGCTCTACCACTGACGCATGGCTCCCCTCCACTACCAGACTGTTCCTACAACAAGAGCCATCTGTTGTCAGAAAGATTATGGAGCTGACCATTGGCATCCTTGAATAATAGTTACATGGCCTGGAATGTTCAAAAGGGGGATTCTAACCAATATGATTTGTGATAATCTGCTGTGTTTTCAGCAACTTGGAAAGCACAAGGGCACAACCCTTTTTACCAAGTCTTTAGCAACCACCTTGGGAGGGAGAGGGGCAGGGGAGGGGGGGTGGAGAATGAAGTGAGAAGGCATCTGGAACAGCATCAGCTCTTGGCACATTAACCGTGAGTGTCTCATCAGGCTCCAGTTCCTCTGAGAAAAATCCTCAGATTGCACTTGTTCCACACTTCCCCATCTTTCCACTCCTCTGCAGGGACCAGCACTTGGCCAAAAACCCTGAATCAAAAGACACCACAAAATGGCCATTCCATGCCAACTTTATCCAACAGTATAACATATACAGCATAATACAATATATGGTGTACCTACACCACATGGATGCAGCAGTTCAGGAAGGCAGCTCGCTTTCATCTTCTCAATGGCATTTCGGAATGTGCAATAAATGCTGGCCTAGATAATGAAACGCACCTTCCATGAATGAATAAATAAAACAAATGTAAACCAACTATTCGCCTTTGTGGTTTCCCTTTGTGCCTATCTTAGGATACCTTTTGCTGGGTGAGACTGCATTTCAGGGAAGCTCTGCAAAAGCCTTAATTGTTGAAAAATATATGACAGTTTTCCTAGTGAATAGCCCTTTTACCTCTGAATGAGGAGGTTCTATGTTTCCTAGCTGGAGAGTCTAGGACAAGGAATCCTATAACTGAGTTGAGGAGAAATTTCAAAGGTTGGAAATTTCTGTGGGCACTGGAGATGCTGAGTCAGTGAATACTTTGAAGATAGTGATCGATAGGCTTTTGGGGACTAAAGAAATCAAGGACAGGATGCGGATGTGGTTTTGATGCAATAGATTGGCTGTGACCATATTGAATGGCAGAGAAAGCTTGAGAGGCAATGTGGCCTACCCAGGCTGCTCCTGGTACTTATATTCAAGATCCACTCCAGGATTAACCCAAGGAGATGGAATTTCTGCAAGGATTCCCTGATCTCTTGCCATAACCTGTGTAAAAAAAAATCAATGGAAGCCCCAAAAAGATGGTGTATCTGATGATCGTCTGCTGACTTTCCCATGGATGATTGGAAAACCCCCTGTGGAAATTCCAAGTGCTTACCGAGGCAACCGCTCTGTGTATTGACTGAGTGTTGAATTGTTGCAATGCTGTCTTTCCCATGGGATGATAAATACCTTGACCAACATTCATCCATCAACCAACACCATAAAGAAACAGGTTAACTCTTCATTTATCTCAATATTGGGTACCAGTTAACTATTCGTTTTTCTCATTACTGGGTACCAGTTGGCTGTTGTTTATGCTTACAAAATAGTGAGGACAATTTTAACACAATTCATTGCATACACTGAGCAATTGAGTCATTCTGAGGACATGAAAGATGCTATATAAAGACAAGTTAGTTCTTTCTAATGGGAACAATTCTTTAATAAAGACCTTGCTACTGGTTTCATTATTGTTCCTTTTTCTCTGGGCTTTTCTTCTTTTGTATCTTCAGTCTTTCCATCACTCAAAAGGAAAATGATGAGTGGCAAGAATTGAAGGAGGTAAGGCTGATCAGACACAGTAAGAGTCCTTTGGTACCGGCATCTACAGAGAAAGCTGCTCACATCGCAACAATGAGCAATGTTTAACCAGAACATGTCCATTTTAAAACCATACAGAACTTATATTAGGACACTGCAGCATCTTTGGGCCTATTATAGAGACCTTCCTGTGAGACATTGAGGGAACATTGCTGCGGTGAAATGACCTGGCAAACGAGCCAGATAATCGACAGTCTGAATAAGGTTTGGATATACATTTTAAATATATTTTCATAGAATCACAGAATCCAAGGCATGGAGACAGGCCCTTCAGCCCAAACTGGTCCATGCCGACCAAAAAGCCCATCTAAGCTAGCCCCATTTGCCTGCATTTGGCCTATATCCCTCGAAACCTTTCCTGTCCATGTATCTGTCCAAATGCCTTTTAGATAGAGGTAGTAGTAGAGGTAGGTACAATTTTGTCTTTTAAAAAGCATTTAGACAGTTACATGGCTATAGAGGGATATGGGCCAAACGCGGTCAATTGGGACTAACTTAGTGGTTTAAAAAAGGGGCAGCATAGACAAGTTGGGCCGAAGGACCTGTTTCCATGCTGTAAACCTCTATGTCTATGACTATGACTCTATGACTAAATGTCCTCAATGTCCCTGGCTCAACCACTTCCTCCGCAGCTCATTCCACATATCTGTGTAAAAACGTTGCTCCTCAGATTCCCATTAATTCTTTCCCCTCTTAACTTAAACCTATGCCCTCTAGTTCTCGAAAAGACTGGGGAAAAGACTGAGTGCATTCGTCCTATCCATGCTTCTCATGATCTTACAACACCTCTATAAGATCACCCCTGAGTTTTTTCTCTTCCCTTTCACTCGTGTTTTTTTTAACATTAGATTGCGATTGGTCGCACTTTAATGGATTGAGGAAACATTTTATGATGACAGCATATGATCACACTGGATGTGGATTTGACGGGGTGCAATGTGGCTTCTCCTCCCCCATTCTGAACTAGGATGTGAACCAAGCACAAATGACTCCTAATTAGAATCAATATACACCTCGTTATCCTGAAAGAAAGTGTTACAAGTGCCGGCATCGGTCCTTCACACAAGGAAGGGCAGCTGTAGGAAATTAATTTTGAGAATGTGTAAATGTCTGTTGTATGTCAGCGATTCACACATTTTACTAATGCGACTCGGTTTTAGCATTTGCAAATTAATAATAAACATCTGTTAGTCGAGCATATTTGCTCTTGAACAAGTTTTACATTTAATTTGCAAATTTAAACTGAGTCCATCCTTTCCCACTTCTCAGGCTTGACAAAATGGGAATGATAATGTGGTTTTAAGGTTTGGGAACAGTTTGGTAGACTCGTTCCTGTCAGTCTCTGCAGAATCCGCAAAAACCTTCCTGTAATTTGTTTAAACATAGTGCGGGGAAATACCAGAACAAAACTGGTGCAGTGTCCAGATAATTGTTGCATCAATCTGCATCCTGTGGCCTATTCAATTATTTTTGTTTGATCTAATATTTGTAATTTATGAAAAACTGCCTTGCCTTTCTCGGAAGATTCCGTTCAAAGCTTCCAGCCACATATTGTTTTTGCAATCTCGATATGAAAGATTAGTTCGATTCATCACATTTACTGATTATTGAAATTGGGAAGAAGTGATAGCTCCAAAATGCCATCCCATCTCCAAGGGATTGCGGGAAAGCCGCTGTAACTGCCTAGATTCCAATAGTTTTAAGCGGGGTGACTGTTTTTTCCCCCCTCACTGAACCAGTAAAGGATTAGACTGCAATTCTTCAGCTGTGTTTCTTTAACATAGTTATTACGCAAAGTTCTCTGTACGCCAGCTCTGTGAAGCGAGCACTGCCCTTTAAGCTGAGGTGTCGTGTGTGGCTTGCAAAATGTGAGCCGAGTTTGGAGCATGGTTCTTCTGTTAATCAATTGCTCATTGCTGCTCTTTTATCTTTCTAACTACCCTATCAACTTTAAAACACCCCTTTCAAAGTCATTGTTAGACCACCAGATGTGATGCTGACTTGTGTTGGCGCTGGGCTGCTTACAGTTGCAAGAAGGGGCGGTAGATGCGCAGTTTGTTAACATTTATTTACAATCACCAGACCTTTAAAATGTGCAGAGAAAATGAAGAGAATTAAACGCTCTGTCTCAGCCTGCAATATGTTTTGGGCAAGTCACAAGTATGGAAATAAACACCATTCTCAAATCCACAACACTCATTCCTGTTCCTGTCTCAATTCAATACAAGTAACGATTTTAGCCTGTCGCAGGTCTGTGATGATATATATCAGCCCCGCCATCAGAAAATCCCTTTCTTCATAACTTTTGTCTAATCTTTTGTGTCTGACAGGATTTCACTGTAGGTTACCTAGATGTTATTTACCCTGTTCTTTCACAGTAACTTCATTGCAGTGTTAATGTAAGCCTTACTTGTGACTAATAAACAAACTTACTTTTTACTGTTTACTTTTACTTTTACTTTACTGTTCTTGTGGGCCTTAAGATATTTTACTGATTCATTGTATTGTTTTAAGAAAAAGTATTCTAAGCTCTTGCATTGACCCACGCGTGTTTCTAGCATCTTTGCTGTTGCAACGAATGCATTTATACACTCGCTTTGATGGACACATTCTCACTAATATTTGAAGGATTTAAAGCTGGTTTGTGTGCAGCCCCAATAACGCGTGTCTATTGAAAGCAGGTTCGAAGTGGCAACTGCTTATCAATAGAAAATGCAGCCCCTAAAACATCTGTTTTTTCTTCCTGACCTTCTGAGTCGAACATGTTTGAGTACATTTCGTAAAACAACGTGGGAGTTGAATTGCAGTCAGAGATTTCCCTATTATTTATTAACAGCCTCTCACAAACACCTCTGGAACTGAATTTCAAAGAACGCTGCTCGGATTTGTCACAAGTGGCTCCTTGAACTGAGCCCGGTCCCAAACAAAAGAAATGTCTTTTATTTTTCCGAATGCAGCAGAAAAGTGCTGTTGGCGGGACCGCATGAATTCCTGCCACCGTATTGTGAAGTTCTGGGACAAATATTTGTCGCTGCGCTCTGTCTACTTGTGTGGCGCTCTGTGCCCCACATCTGGGGCTCGCAGCTAGCCGCCGAATCCCTCCAAATGCTCTCATTTACACCTCGGCAGAGTTAGGCTCACATACCGTTTTGCATATATGAGCTGAGTAACTAAACAGGATGTTTAAATGAACGCGGGGGTGGGTGGCTTGTGAGAAAACAGAAATAACTCCGCATTCAAATCCACTCCAACTTTGGATGGAAAGCTTTCAGTTCTGACCTGACTCTAATCCCGCACACGGTGCCTGCAAATGGCTCAGATACTCGGCACAAGCCCTTGCCAAGGCCATGTGCAATGTTAGAGTCAAAGCAAAATACTGCGGATGCTGGAATCTGAAACAAAAACAGAAAATGCTGGAAAATCTCAGCAGGTCTGACAGCATCTGTGGAGGGAGAATAGAGCCATCGTTTCGAGTCTAGATGACCCTTCGTCAGAGCTAAGAGTTATCTAAGACTCGAAACATTGGCTCTATTCTCTCCCCACAGATGCTGTCAGACCTGCTGAGATTTCCAGCATTTTCTACAATGTTAGAGTGACTGATTCCGCACTATTTATATGCGGCAATGTCCTTCTTAATGCTCATGTTTGCTGTTGTAAGTGAATCTCTTTAACTTCAAAAGAAATATAACGTGTAGTTCGGATTAGAATTGAAAATATTGGCGGGAATGACTGACCAATGTGTAGATTTTGGGGAAGAGGTTGTCTGGGTGTCGAGAATAACCCAGCCGCCTATATTACACCTGGTTGGTGTTTGATATCTATCCCTGGATCACAAGGTCAATGTGAAATCCTCATATATGCCATATTCCCCATCTCTGAACGGTTTATAAGCACCAGTTTACGCCTCCTGGAAATGCTAACTGTAAAGGATCTTTATATGCATACCGTATTTCTACTGGAGTTCGCTCTTTATTAGCCTTTCCATGTCCCTGTTCCCAACTTCCTATCTGTTTTCTGCATTGATATTATAGTCAGGTCCATAATCTCTTTCGTAACAGCTCCAAAGCTGTCGACGTATATTCAATGTTTAAGATGACATTTGGGGGTATTGTAGCCCCGTGAGGTGACACATTTGAAATTTAACCAATTAAAAGACAAATTTTTAGTCATATGTTTGTTTGGAACTTTACAAGGGAGCAATTGAGACAATATATAAGCTGTATTTACAAACTGTATCTTGTGTCCTTGCTGAACTGGAGTGAAATAGGTCGAGTCGGTGGAAGGGGATATGTGAAGATAACACACATAGTGTTGAATCTGCCGGGTTACATTAACGCGGGCTCTTCTAAGTTACCAGCACTCACGGAATAAACGCCGGTGTATTGCTTTCGAAGTGTTTTCCCTTCAGATTCTATGATTAGTAATTGAGAAACTTGGTGAAGCTTCAAGGCCATGTTGCAGGGAGGTACACTAGGAGAGAGGGCCAGTTAGTCATATCACACTGGTATCCATATCAGTGAAAGTGGGTCTCAGGATGCTGTTAGGCAATAGGTATTGCACAAAGAGGGATAGGGTCGATATGTCGATATTCTGCTATCGCTGTCAGTTGGTGGGTGTATTGTGTTGTGAAGTCTTCCTGACCGAGTGCGTGTCGTTGACTGGTCATTGATTGGCACAGGCAACTTCTCAAGATGAGATGCAGATTGGAATGGGTGGTAGTCACACCTCACAGTAAACCCACTGGAGCTGGGAGGGGAACTTCACTCCTATATCATTGCCTTTGCTTAGACCTCGCTGAGGAAAGAGATGCCATTTCTCTCGTTGTAATGGCTTCTGAGGTTCAGGCCGCCGAATAGATTCTCGAGTTAGATACGTTTACACTTCTGCAATGTGTATTACTTTAGACTGAATAAAGTTATGAATTATACGGCCACGTGTTCTACGCCGGTTTCCAAGTGAACGATTGGTTGCGGGTAAAATGTCAAACTTGAGCTTATGATGGGTTACAATCCGTCTATTTACGGCGTTCGGAGATTCTATAACCCAGCAACTGATTCTCATCAAACTGGATTAAACGATCTGATGTCTCGAGTTTTCCCTCAACTGAGCAAAAGAAGAGGGCGGGGGCGGGGGGGATTGGGATTTGTGCTCAGGTATTTTGGAGTGAAAACGGTCTTTAGATTCTGCTGAATCAGCGCAACTTTAAAGAAATTCAATGAATCATATCAAAGGTTCCCTCAGCCGAATGGCGAAGGGGTAATGGAAATAAGTTTACTGAACTTCAGTCAACAGGCCTATATTAAATATGTAATCTGTCTGGCTAGCTATTTGATTGAGATGGGGAGGGGGTAATTTCCCCCAAATTATTCATGGTATTTCTTTGCGATATCAATCAATACTGCGGATAGTTGGGAACTACTGCGGATAGTTGGGAACCACTGCGGATAGTTGGGAACTACTGCGGATAGTTGGGAACCTGTCTCGGGGGCAGGGAATTCATATGGTGTTCGTGGAAGTGGAAATGACTAGGGTTGGGAAGCATTTTCGGATCGGGGCCATTGTGATCTCCTGGACTCGTTTCGATCGCCTCAGGGGGTCGGAGAGGAATTTCCCAGATTTTTTTTCCCCATATTGGCCCTGGGGTTTTTCACTCTGGGTTTTCGCCTCTCCCTGGAGATCACATGGTCTGGAATGGGGGGGGGGGGGTGGGGGTGAGTTAATAGGTTGTAATGAACAAAGCATCGTAGCTGTGAGGGACAGCTCGGTGGATAGGATATTGGTATGTAGATAGGCTGGAAAATTGGGCGGGGATCCTGGATTCAGGATTCAATCCTGGACCGGGGAGCGGCGTGGGCTTGGAGGGCCGAAGGGCCTGTTCCTGTGCTATATTGTTCTTTGTTCTTTGTTTGTAATACGTTTCACATGGGACCGTATCACTGGTGTCAATTCAGTTAGATGGGAAAAATATGGTTCTTTGCAACGATGTGAATCAGGCCCTTTCTGCAGGCGGGAATGTTCGTAGCCAAAACTGCCTGGGTCCTTGGGATGAGGAAGAAACCTCAATGTAACTAACTGCCTGTGAGACCAGCACACCTGACCTCACCAGAACTGGGCACTGTCTTTGAGTTCACCTCTGGTTCGACAGTAAAGATTTGTCCATGTAGACATTTCCCTCAATCTACAACATGTCACATCTAAATATCCCCCAAGGCTGCTGCACATGTCTGTGGAATAAATAACATCGCTTCCGAGTCCCGAAACCACTGCATCTTAAACTCACGAATCTGTCATTTGCTTCAAATCCGTGGGAATGAAACCTCTAACAGCGGCGGCGTCACCCGGTTTAATTTAACTCAAGATTTCTACCTTTCTATTGTATAGAGGGTAAAGCCAGTGGCTCACTCTCTGACATGGGATCTGATGCGTATGTTAACATTGCAGAATATTGTCAATTAATGAGTTGTATCTGACTATTGTTATAGGGTCTCCTCAATAATAGTCTTAAATATTTAACAGCATCGTTACTATGAAATCTCCGTCATTGTGTTCCATCCCTTCACATTGATGTTATGGGATCTTTATTACAGTATCCAAAAATTGCTTCCATAGTACAGTTCTTGTTTAAAAACAGGTACATCGCAAAAGCTACAGGGGAAAGAAACAGACACCTGGGCAGTAACACAATCAAATAAGATGTACTTTGCAGCTTGCTGGAGCTGATTTCACAGACAATTTACAATGTTCACCCGGTCTTTCTTTCCCCGCTTCAGACAAATGCAAATACCGCCCAGGGCTTTGGAAAAGTGTATTTCACTACTCAATTGATTCAATCTCACAGTGACAGTTCTCGGGTTTTAAGATACACACTTGGTTCTCGGCTCCCAGTTTGCCCAGGTCTGTTTTTCATTGTTTTAACACTTGCCCAGTGAGCTTGAAGAGGATCCCACGCTGTGTCCGCTAATCATCTTTCTATGAGTCGATTGGAATATTCCAATGATTAAGGCTTTGTTGACTTTGATGCATGTTCAGGGGCTTTGTTCGGAGTGTATAAAACACACAGGAGTGCGGGGCACATTGGAAGGCTTGGTTTTCTTGTAGCCACAACAGACTGACGCAGCTTTCGAGAACTTCTCAAGGCCTCTGCTGTTAGCTGGAAGGATCATCGCCCAGGCAGAAAGTGAATTGGATACACTAGACACAATGAAGACAGATTATCTGCTTTCCGTGTTACATCTCGTTTTTATTTTTAAGTTGTTGTCCGAAGCAGCCGGTTTGCGACCGAAGATTCCTTCTTTACCCATCCAAGCAGAAGATGACCAGATGCATTCTAAAGGAGCCACAGGTAATTCAGCCCCTACTCCAGTCGTTCCTCACCTCGCTATGTTTCAGGACAAGTCATGGACAGCAAGTGACAATAACTAGTCATAGTTTCTTTTCCCAATTGCCCCATTTCTTTCTCTGGGAAATGTCCCCCTATCTTTGAAATCGAACCCGGAAAGATTTTTTTTTGGGGGGGGGGGAATAAGTCATTTGCACCCTTTCTCGGCAAATCTCTGAATTTGCACTCATTATTGTCACAGAGAGGAGTAAAGGCTCGATTTGGGATCAAAAACAGAAAATGCTGGGAAATTAGTTTTGGATTTTGGTGGGAAGTATTTAAGTGAAGTATCGAAGGGATTTCAGATGTACTCTTTGTGTCATTTTGTAGGCTGTTCTTTCGGTGATAAAGTGTACGCTCTTCGGGACACCTGGCACCCTGACCTGGGACAGCCCTTCGGAGTCATGCATTGTGTCGTTTGCCATTGCGAGCCGGTATGTTTATTATGGCCTGCAGGTGTATTTTTAATAGAACTTGCTGTCATTCCGTTTGTACTTTATTTGAAAAGAAATGCCTCCCTTAGACCCACGAGTTGCTATAAACAGTGCGATTCTCCTACTGCAATTAGAAATCCAGTTACTGCCTCCAAAAGTGACAGGGTCTTCGCAATATTCACATCACGAGCCAAAAGAGAAAATGCTGGAAAATCTCAAAGCTTTGACAAAGGGGTCATCTGGACTCGAACGTCAGCTCTTTTCTCTCCTTACAGATGCTGCCAGACCTGCTGAGATTTTCCAGCATTTTGGTTTCAGATTCCAGCATCCGTAGTAATTTCTTTTATTCACATCACAGTATTCATCTTCTGCATCTAAGTTGTTGATTCCTTTGGCATATTTATCCAATAGGCTCCACATTATTGTTATAGGGTCTCCCCAACAATATTCTTAAATATTTAAGAGCATCCTTACTACGGACTCTCCGCCACTGTGTTAATTTCCTTCACATTGATGTTATGAGATCTTTATTACAGTATCCAGAAATTACCTTCACAATATTCATTCTGTGAGGTCTGCTCTGGGAGCTGCTTCGCAGCGTTCACGGTATGGGGCCCCGGTTAGAAAAAAGAGTCAAATGCCTGGATTGAGTTTTCTGTGAATCAACAGGAGGAAATGGGCAGTGGGTCTGAACGGTTATTTCTCGTTCCGTCTTCTCAAGTTTCCACTGTAGGATTTCACAGGAGGTGCTTTCTGCGGTTGTTATGTTGGCACTTTGAAGGTTGTGGATTGAGTTTAGGAGCACACTCCACAAGATAGGCCAGGCCACGAATTAACATTTTCCACTGCATTTAACATAAGCCAATTTCACTCAATCACCTTTCAGACTCGTCTGCAAATTAGCCACAACCAATTACGCAATGTATTATTTCCCCATTAGCAAGAGATTATGTGCTGTTTGCGGGGAGTAATACACAGTTCAATTTTTAGGAAGACGCCCATCTCCTCAATTGACACTCCTTGCTAATGAGGTGCTGTCTGATTAATGCATCTTCCCCCCTGAACTGAGTGTGTATTTGAGTAACTAACGTGTTACTGTATTCCTGCTAATCAGGCTTTGGTCGTTATGTTGGGTAAGTGGATTTGTGAATTATGGAACAGCAAAGCAAAATCATTCTCCCATCCCATAACATTTGTTAGGCAATGAAGCTTCATTTCTCTTCTTGAATATGAGTTGGAGAGCTATGTATCCAGTGGGATCTACTTACACCACGTGATATTGTCAATGGATCAAATATTGGGTAAAAGCAAAGTACTGCGGATGCTGGAAGCTGAAACCAAAAGTGAAAATGCTGGAAAATCTCAGCAGGTCTGGTAGCTTTGACAAAGGGTCATCTGGACTCGAAACGTCAGCTCTTTTCTCTCCTTTCCAGCTGAGATTTTCCAGCGTTTTCTCTTTGGGATCAAATATTGGGAGTGCGGTTTCCTTATGTGTAATGGGTTTATGCACTGCTATTTGTGCTGTCGTATTTGACCTGCTTTCAAACAAGAAATATACGCTTTCTTTTTCAAATCTTCGTCTTTTAAAGCAAAGGAATCGAAGAGGTAAAATCAATGGCAAAGTTAGCTGCAGGAATATTAAACAGGACTGCCCACAGCCACCTTGTCATGCCCCCATCTTACTGCCTGGACATTGTTGCAAAAGCTGCCCCAAAGGTGAGCATTCGTCGCTATGGCGACCAATTTACAACTCCCCAATCTTTAGACAAGTTTCCAGGCGGTCTAACAGAACGCCCTTTCTCACTTGCAGAGAGCCCCAGAAGTTCCCAGAAGAAAGCCGAGCCGATATTCGATGGATTTGAATACTTCCCTCTTGAAAAAGAGGACAAGTTGCAGAAAAGTCACAACGATCGCTCTTACATCAGCACCGAGGACATTTCAATGGATGACAGCAGAACAGGTATGCATTGGACACTCGCGAGTTTTTGGACCACAGTGCTTGTGTGTAAAAATGCTGTGTGATTTTAGTGGTGGAGAATTCACCTAGCTTTTCGCTCTCTCCCTAGATTTTGTCGCTTTGCTGACGGAAACATCTCGACAAACGTCAGCATCCAGAGGAGTGGCCAAAGCTCGATTTGCCCTGGTCAGATCCAACCTGATATTCGCCATTCATTATGAAAGGTATTTCAAATGGGGACGGGGGGAGGAGGAGACTTGGGGCGGGCGGGGGGGGGGGATGCAAGAGAAGTTATAATGGACAATAAGGAAATAGCAGACTTACTACATTTCTACTTTGTATTCACTTTCACGTTGGAGGGAGAGCACAGAACAAATTTTCGTGGCACTTCGTGGATCTACTATAATTTTTTAAAATGGTAATGATAAATAAGGAAGCTAGCGAAATCACCAAGACTCAATGATTCATAGGAACATAGAAACATAGAAGACAGGAGCAGGAGGAGGCCATTTGGCCCTTCGACCCTACTCCCCCATTCATTCCGATCAAGGCTGATCATCCAACTCAACAGCCTAATCCTGCTTTTTCCCCATAACCTTTGATCCCATTCGCCCCAAGTGCTATATCCAACCGCCTCTTGAATCCATTCAATGTTTTGGCATCAACTACTTCCTGTGGTAATGAATTCCACAGGCTCACCATTCATTGGTGAATTCCCCCCACCTCAGTGTAATAAAATAAATAGATGAGAGTTTGTGTCAGTATAATTTTCTAAAACTTTGTAGATTGATGACTTTTCATTACTCAATCAAATGAAAGCAGCTTTTCCCAATGTATTCTATTAAAACCATCAACTCATTGCCTCTGCTGCAAAGTTCTTCCAGCTGGTAAGGTCTGATTCTGTTTTATCCTGGCTGCCTTCTGCCAGAGCTTTCAGCCTGTTTAAACGGACCCAGGATGTGATGATTCACAGGGTGTGGAGTAAAATCCACATGGGAAATAGTGAAACGGGAACTGTGAATCTATAACAGCTTTGTGTGCACAGATTTTGTATTTGTTTTCATTTTACCTTGCAACATAAGCTGGATGAAATGGCAAAACACAAATTGGATACTACAGAAACCTGAGTGTTTGAGTTTGTGCAATAATATGTATGTTTTAAATTTACTTTCAATTTAATAACATTGACTTCTCAATAAGGGCTTCAACAAATGCCTGTCTTGCAGACATTCCACCATTAAAGATCAGGTAATCTTTCAAGTGTAATCTCATGTATTGAATCCTTGGGGGAATGTCAGGTGTTCAGTAACATATCCTGATACATTTCCACATTTAAGAAGGACAAAAAGTTCTGTATGTTGCCTTAGAGATGGATGCAAATTTGTATTTCATTCATTTCTAAAGGTTTGGCTCTCTATCTCAGACAAAACAGCAAAGATTAGGGAAAGCAGATACCGCTGTTGTTAACTATTAGATGAAAAAAAATGGGAGTTGAGGAAATCCCTCTCAGTAATCTAAAAATGGTCTGTTTTCCCTCTGTTCCATAGAGTCAGCCGTCCTATCAGGGTTAGCTTTCGGGACCGTGATGGTACTGTTTTATTTGAACATCCTGTCCACAAGACAACTTCACCGCAAAGTAATCTGGTAAGATATATGCCAGCTTTCACCCAAATTTATAAAAAGAACAGGGAAGCTATGATGGACTGGCATAACATGCTCATTAGGCAACAGCTAGAGTATTATGTGCAGTTCTAGAAGGATGTGATTGTACTAAAAAGGGTGCAGAGGAGATTCACCAGGATGTTGCCTCGTCTGGAGTGTTTCAGCTATCAAGAGAGGCTGGTTAGGTGGGTGTTGTTTTCCTTCGAGTATACAAGGCTGAGGGGGACCTGATTGAGGTGTAGAAAATTATGAAGGGCTTAGATAGGGTGGATAGGGAGAAACCTTGCCTCTTAGTAGAGGCGTAAATAACCAGGAAGCATAGATTTACAGTAATGGGCAAGAAATTTAGAGGGGATTTAAGGAAAAACCTTTTCACCCAGGGGATGGTGGGAATCTGGAACTCATTGCCTGAAAGGGTGGTAAAGGCGGGCGCCCTCATAACATGTAAGAAGCAGTTAGATGAGCACTTGAAATGCCATAGCATACAAGGCGGTGGACCAAGTGCTGGAAAATGGGATTGGATTAGACAAGTGCTTGATGTCCAGCATAGAGATGATGGGCCAAAGGACCATCTCCTGTGCTGTAAAACTACGACTGTATGATGCTCTGATGTTCATTCTCTGTTTTATGCCTCTGGCTGTCTTTGTAGATCTGCGGCATGTGGAGGAATGTGCATAAACCTTACATCAAGCTCCTCAAATCTGACCAGCTCCACGTTGCTCTGATGACACAGCCCCGACCAGATGTTGGCATCCAAGGCAAGATTGTCAAACACAGGGCACTTTTCGCTGGTGAGCTGTAACTTTCAAAAATGCAAAAGAAATCGCTTCCATCCGGTTAAATAAACTATGTGAAGGATTATGGAACCTAGTGTTCTTAACATATTTCTATTTCCCCAGAAACATTTAGTTCTGTGCTGACCTCAACTGACCTTGATCGTTCAGGACTGGGTGGTATTGCCATGATGACACTCAGTGATGTCGAGAATAACTTGCACTTCATCATTATGTTTGAGGGGTTGCTGAAGAGGAGTGAAAAAGGTAAAACCATTTCCCTAACTTTTGGGCGGTTTATTCAATTCAAATACTAACTCAAAAGGACTGACGGGGACATTATAACCTCTCTCTTAATATAATCCTACTTGATAGCATCCTGGTATAAATTACAAAAGGCAACACTATTGTTTTTTTTGAAGACAGTAGTGCTTTACATAATAAGATTTTCACAGCCCTATTTAGGTTTTGATAGTTATGTTTTATTTACTACTGTTGCATGTTGTGGTTTTGACCAATTGATAAAGCACAGTGCAACGCCCCCTTTATCTACACATAACCTTGTGAAGCAATGCTTGCTCACAGTTCTTGTGCTCCCTTGCAGATCGCAGCATGGTGCCCGTGCGAGTGCAGTTGCTGTACAGACACAGACCGCTGAGGGAAGTCAGAGCCAACATAAGCATTCATGTAAGACCTTGTTTACTTGCATGTTACAGTGCAGTAGCTGGTACATTATGAACAAAACATGTCAGGCTTAGGCTCAAGTGTGGGTTAACCCAGAAGTTGCAAATCCCTTACTGAGCCTTAACACACCTTTTGATTTGATTTGATTTATTGTCACATGTATTGGGATATAGTAAAAAGTATTGTTTCTTGTGCGCTATACAGCCAAAATATACTGTTCATAGAGTACATTGGGAAGAAGGAAAGGAGAGAGAGTGCAAAAAACCTGAGATGCACTCCCATTAGACACATCATTAATTCAAAGTTAACTAATAGTTAGTGATCATAATTCTCAATCTTAAGAGTTTACCTTGAAGTTGAATATAGTTTTGGTGCTTCACAGTGCTAATTTTGATAACAAATTTGAGGTAATTTTTGGTATGAAAGTTCATATGTGAACATATTTAAGATTGTTGCTAATTTATTAATACTTAAGAACTGATGCTTTTTAATAGCACAATGCTTTTTAATCCACAATGATGTTATTAATTTATATGAAGTTGGGAAAACGCCTTTTTTTCCTTTTGCCCAGGACTCTGATTTTGCTGAAGTGCTGACTGATCTCAGTAACAAGGAGATGTTCTTGCTTTCCCGTGGCCAGCTAGAAATTGCCCTGGAGACTGAGGGCAGAAATCCAGATCGTATTTCAGGATTCATCACAGGCAAGAAAACATGCGACAGTAAGTGGAAAATCTAGTTAACTTGAAACTACTTTAATACATTGAGAGTTTGGGGGTGAATTTCTGAGTGCTTATCCCACTAGTCTACTGTAACTTAAGAGGAGCAGCCACAGAAATCTTGGTTAAAAATGTGTGGAGGGCATTTATGTTGCTTTGGTAGATTTTCTGAGGCTTTTCAAAGTTACAGTAGTCAAGTACAATTGAAGCAATTTCATTTTGCACTAATGCCAAATGCTTTATTATAAATTTGGAGATAGAACCATAGCAATTGTTCACCAAACCGTATTTGCAGAAGTTTGTTCCACAGGTAAAATAAATAATTCCTGGCACCTCATCCAATTCTTTGCCTGTGGATTTAATAGACTTAAAATCTCGTCCTTCCATCGTTGTCCATTCCAGATAATGGCCTGAACCAATCCCATCAATTAACTTCCAACAAATTTCACTGTCTGAACCTTTCTAGAATAAATAACGCTAAACCTTGGAACCTATCTTTATAATGAAAAACAGTAAGATTTCACATCATTCTCCTTACCATCCTCTGTTTATTCTTCAAAGCTTCATTTCAATTTGCGAGGCTCCTGCAGTGGAGGGAGACTTTCGCAACTTCTCACTGGAACAATGTTGTGCCATGACTGGATTTCTGCCAGCTGTAATTGCTGCTTTATTAATGCACCTAGTGAGATATTAGGGTTAGCAGCTCCAGATGTGGCTGCCATTAACTTCAGGATATCGCAATGTGTCAGCAGTGTGCCCAATATAAAGTAACATTTATACTAACTTTAATATAAATGCACACTTATAAAGAAATTAAACTAAGTAGTATGCCCATCACTAAGAAAGGACTTGCAATTTAGTGCCTTTTACATCCTAATAGTTATTTCATTTACTTTTTAAATATAGTTATTCTTGGTTTGTAGGCAAACAAACTGGCAATTAGTGCAAACATGATTTCTGGACTCGAATCCTATTTTTAATTATCATTCACAATCTGAGAAGGTTTTTGGCCATATTTCTGAATAGATTCCTCCATCAGAACCAAAAATTTTCCGGGTGGTATAAGGATTGGTAGAAGAGCAAAAGCTGGGAAAACCTGTCTGCCCTCCCAGACGTTGGCCTCCTAATGGTTAATATTTAAATAGCATTAATATTGAAATTCTTCCATGACTTAGACCAGGTCAATGCTTCTTGCACAGTTTTCTACTGCTGTATTGTTGTGTATAATCCAATTTGTTGAATATATTCAATCTGATTTTTTAAAACTGATTTTCCTTCTTTCTATTAGCTATTCAGAGTGTGCTATCAGGTGGGAATGCTCTTACACCAACTAAAACCGGTGCTGTTGGCTCAGCCAAATTCATCTTGCATGATAATGGCACCCTAGAATTCCAGGTAAAAATTGCACATTTTGTTTCAGTTTATTGTCTAAGAAACTACACCAAAAACTATTAAAAACAGTCCTTTCTAATGAACTTACACGCATACATTTTCTAAATTATCTACCATTTCTATACTTCATGATTTATATTCACTTCATTTATACTTTGAAATATAATTTGAGATGATTCCAAATACTTGTTTACAGCCAATTGAAAATGTTACTGGGAAATAATTGTGGCACGTGGTTATTTTACTACAGGTACAAGTAGCCGGCACAGCCAGTGAAGTTATAGGACTCACAATTGAAACTAAACCTCGGCGCAAGAATAAACGTAATATTTTACATGACATAACCTCTGACTACAGGAATAGTTTTGTAAGTACTTTGGAGAAAAAAGTACAAAGGCATTGATAAATAATTATTGGTAATATAAATTCTAACTTTCGCTTTTGTGACTTTAGGCAATTGGAGTTAGCAATAGGCTAAATGCTCGAGACATTCATATGCTGTTGCAGAATGAGCTTTTCCTCAACATTGCAACAAAGGAGTATGAAGAGGGAGAGTTAAGAGGACAAATCAGTTCTTTACTCTATAGTGGACTTCAAGCAAGATACTATGGTAAAGAAAATAGAAGACATATCTTATAAAAAGTCTACAACTGTTCAGCTGAGAGTGGACGGCTAGATGCCCATTTTATGGCAGCCTTTGATTCAAAACAATTAATATATTTAGTTAGAAATCTTACACAAAAATACATTTATTGCAGTAATCCTGTCATTTAATTTGTTCAACTTAATTTTATGCAATAAAAACAGAAAATGCTGTATTCAGATCTGCATGTGACTCCTGCCTTTTAGAACAATAGCAAGGGTTGTGCCCTCAAATCAGAAAGACTGTGAGCCTTTTTTGATTATGGGGAAACGTGTTCCAGGTTTTAATGAGTGATCAGATGGAAGAACAGATGCGGGTTAACATGGGTTCAGAAAAGGCAGATTGCTTTCAACCAATTTACTGGATTGTTATCAATTTGGATTTTGTAAAGGCATTTTTGCAAAGGCACTAAAACACATGTTAAAGGCTCACAAGATGCATGGCTAAGTGTTTTGCTGCACTGGCGGTGGCTGGAAATTAGCCAACAAATGGGTGGTGGTGCATGGGGAGGTATTAAAATGCTAACCAGTTGCCAGAGGAGTCCCAAAGGTATGTGTTGCTGTTTTTGTTGTTTACAAGTTTTCTAAATAACTCAAGAGGATAGACAACTGTTGAAATTCATGGGTGTTAATGGCAGGAGCCAATGGGCAGTAACTCAAAAGGATCTGGGCAGGTTGGTAAATGGTGTAATGTTATGAGTTTGAGTAAAATAGGTGAGAAATAACAAATCAATTCTGATTGAGGTCACAACCACAAACATTAAGTGTCTTTTCCTTTGAGATGCTAACAAACCTTTACTCTATTTACAGCACAGCAGAAGGCCATGCAGCCCGTCCAAACCTGTGCTGGCTCTCTGCAATTTAACTATTCTCACTCCCTTGCTCTTTCCCCACGGCTGTGCAAATCTTTCTCTCTTCAGGTGCTTATCCAGCTCATTTTGAAAGTTGAATCTGCCTCCACCACTCTCTCAGGCAATGTATTCCAGATTCTAACCACTCGCTGCATAAAAACATCTTTCCTGATGGCATCTTTGGTTCATTTGCCAATCACTTTAAATCAGTCTTCTCTGGTTCTTGCCTCTTCCGCCAAAGGGAACAGTTTCTCTCTAAATGCTAGATCCTTCATGATTTTGAACACCTATATCTAATCTCCTCTTAACTTTTATTTCTTTCAAGAAAACAACCCAGCTTCTCCAAACTATTCACGTTACTGAAGTTACCTCATCTCTGGAACCATTCTCATAAATGTTTTCTACATTTTCTATTTTTCATTTGGTATCTTTTGCATTGTGTTTACTGGTTGCATACTCTGTTTTTACCTCTTGTATCAGGTTTTGGGCTCTGTGATAAAACTGCAAAATTCAACCTGTTTGTGATTCAGCTCAATGTGAAATATTAAAAATATTAATGCAAAGAATCTCTCCTCCACAGAGCTTCCGATTCCTCTCGCTGGACAATTTGTGGTGCCTCCTATAAAGACTGGTTCAGCAGGCCATGCATGGGTGTCCTTGGATGAACGTTGCCACCTGCACTATGAGATAGTTGTGTCTGGGCTTAGTAAAGCTGAAGATATTACTATTAATGCACACCTCCACGGATTTGCTGAGATTGGGGAAATGGATGATAACAGTGGGGAACACAAGCGCCTCCTTAAAGGCTTCTACGGATCAGAGGTACAAAACTGTTTAAGTTGTACCATACTGTAATTTTGAAAGAAAAATCATGCAACCATATAGTTGGGGGGAATTTGACTAGCGGCAGAATTTTCATGAGGTTTCCTTCAGAAAGTTATTCATCGACAACAATAATAATGTGTAATTGACACATTAAACAATTCCTTTGATTCCTGGTTGGTTCTGAGTTTGCTGATCTCAGCTTGGGCAGTAGCCCGAGTGTTAATATTGACTGAGCATCCATGAAAAAGAGTTGAATCAGCTGGGGTTCCAACTCTGGATCCAATGGTTGCAAGAGTGCTCATGTACTGATTTCCAGTGAGAATAGATTGGACCCATGCTGAGGTAGTGTGCCAACGCTCTCTGTTGAGATTCTCAAATGAATAGACACTAGATCAGGGATCTGAAGGTCTTCAAGTGCTTGAGGACTCATATCCTGGCAGAAGGTGAGCACCTTCAGTAGACGATAGAAGAAAATGTGAATGGAAAAGCAGAAACTGTTTTACTTCAGAAGTAATTTCCTGTGTAGCTCATTCTTGTTGTAGCACATTGTGATACTTACGTTATGAGATGACTGGGCCTTTGGATTTGATCATCTTACTCTCTACAGACAGATTGGACCAGATTTTCACTACTGAGGGGACGATCTCCTTTGGTTTAAAGCATCCTGTTTGACCCAATTTTCATTTTGAGGAGATGAGGGCAGAATTATGTTGAGCCAATCCCGAAAGCAGATGCGAGGTAGCCATGGAGGCAAGCGAGTTCCGAGGCAAGCTAGTTAGAGAAGGCCCACCTTGGTTCCCTGGGACTTTGTTGTTTTAGAAAACCCCCACTAGACCCTCTACTTCTCACTACTCACACGTCTTAACCTTGCCCCGTTCATGCCAATGAATTCCTTCACCGCATGCCCTCCCATGGCCCCTAAGCCAACTCATGGGCCCCTTCACCCCATGCCCCACAAGCACCTGCATAGCCACTCACTCAGTATCCACCATTGACAGCCCTCAGAAGCCACCTGGAGATGAAAAACATAAACTTCTAACAATCTGATAAAACTGTCATTCATACATACGTGATAGTGAAAATTTTCTCACACATGAAACCCATTCAAAAGCTTTTACATCTCCTCAAATGTAAATCTCTTATAAAAACAAACTTATTTCTGACTCCACATCAAAGACAGCTAATTATCTTTAAACTGTCAATTAAACTGTGAACTTAGAACATCCTGCTGAGATAATTGTAGCTTATGAAATTCAACCAAGTATTCATAATAACATACTGGTAGTCCTTGGGAAATGTCAACAAAGAATTCTGTTGAAATTGCATGAACCGATGATAGTGTTTTTTCTAACCTATTCCAGACAGCTTGCTGATCCAAGCAGTCCTGCAGCCGATGTTTTTATTTTAACACTCACTGACAGTTTCAGCCTGGTTCTTCACTTTTGAAGAGCAGGGAATTTAAAAAACTTCAGACCATGAAGGTTAAACAGACCAAATCCACCCTTTGAGAGCATTTATATGTACTCCATTAATTCATGACTTTCACACCGCTTCAGCCCTATATTTACTCCTCTTCACATCCCATTTTAATGTCCCCCTCTAAATATGTCCAAACGTGATGTGAATGATTACTAAACAAGTTAATGGTATTTGAATTTCCTTTCTGCAAAATAATGTTCCCATGCATTTTAGGGATTGTATAGTTAATTAGTGATATTTTGAAATTTCAGTGACATCTCAACAAGTCATTTGTCCTGCTTTGACATGGTGATACCTTGATTTTCACCACAGGCCTAACTAACTTACTTTGTGATGGTCACCTAGGCTCAAGGGATATTAAAGGATATCAGCACTGAACTTCTGAGACATCTTAACAGAGGAACTGCATTTATTCAAGTTAGCACAAAACTTAATCCAAAAGGAGAGATACGAGGACAGGTATGTATAGGTGCATTTATTATTGAAAATGTGCTCTTAGCGCATCGTAAATAAGGACTTTGCTATGGAAAATTAAAGAAAGATCAGTTTGAAGAAAGATCCACTATATTTAGCAAACTGCTTAAACATCAGCATTTTCCTGCGCTAAACTGATATGTTTTGAGCTAATTCACCTGAATCCTGGTTAATAGCTCATGTAAAAAGTCATTTGTTTGTCCACAATGGATAATAAGGTACTACAGAAATATTTTGCAAAATCTCTGTTTCATAACTGGATCATTAAAATATCTCACCATGAAAATCTGCACTTAAATAAAGCACTCAGCTGGATATAGCCCCGGTAATCTATCCAAGTAGCTGAAATGGACCATGACTTTGTACTGCGTGTCGTTATTAACAGAGCTTCAGATTCAAAATCATAGTTGATCTTATTAAAACTGCCATTCTCTTCAGGTTCTGATTCAAAACCAGTGCGAGTCGAAAGGATTTGTTATACCCAAGGAACCCGATTATGAAGACAGTCTCTTTCAGGAAATTAAACCTGATCCGGAGGAGTTGAAGAAAGATCCAAATTCTTGTTTCTTTGAAGGGCAGCGGCGAGCTCACGAGTCTCGATGGGCACCAGACTATGACAGGAAATGCTCCATCTGTAGTTGCCAGGTGACAGAATGAAAGTCAGCTTGAGTGACACTGAGAGTTGGTTTGATTTTATTTTGCTAATTGATTTTCGTCTGACCAGATTCACTCAAACTTTGCACAACTTCTTTCTATTTCAGAAAAGGACTGTTATATGTGACCCCATCATATGCCTTCCTCTGAACTGTTCGGAAGTTGTTCGTGTGGAGGATAAATGCTGTCCTGTTTGTAAAGGTATATTTTAAATTATCAGAATGTGATGTGCTACACAGATAACAACAACTGTCAAATCCTTCACTGTTGTGCTCAATAGAAAAAAAAGTAGTAATTGAAAGGGATGGACCCTTTGGTGGGATACTTAGGGTGGAATTTTACAATCTGTCCTACTGGTCCTGCTGAAGCTGATGGATTTTTGACTGGCTCATTTTCTGGCATCACCCATACTGCGATGGGCCGTAAAATTTCATTCTTAGATTCTAAATTGTGCATTAGTTTCCTTGTTCTGCAGGTTTCAAGTTAATTATACTCTGTATATGTCACACTATTGCAATTTGCTTTTCAAAATTCAATTGCCGTGTCTCATGTCACATAATTTGCTGTCCCCAGTAAGCTCACATTGCGTTATAAATATGGAATGTACATCAGTATAGAATGATAGAATCATAGAATCATACAGTGCAGAAGAAGCACATTGAGTCTGTATCGACACTCGAGAAACACCTGTACTCCCACCTGATCCCATCTACCAGCACTTAGCCTTGAATGTTATGATGTACCAAGTGCTCATCCAGGTACTTTTTAAAGGGTGTAAGGCAACCCACCTCTACCACCCTCCCAGGTAGCACATTCCAACCTGTCGCCACCATCTGGGTAAAAAATGTTTTTCCTCACATCCACCCTGAACCTTCTGCCCCTCACTTATGTCCCCTCATGACTGACCCTTCAAATAAGGGGAACAGCTGCTCCCTATCCATTCTGTCCATGCCCCTTATAATCTTGAACACCTCAATCAGGTCGCCCCTCAGTTTTCTCTGCTCTAGAGAAAACAACTCAGGCCTGTCCAAACTCTCTTCATAACTTAAATGTTCCATCCCAGGCAGCATCCTGGTGAATCTCCTCTGCACCCCGTCCAGTGCAATGATGAGACAACCAGTGAAAATATTTAATTCATTTCATAACCACTGAAAAAAATAAATATTTACTACTGAACTGATAACGTCAATTTTTATTTGGTTTTGATATTTTTAATATAATTTTGACAGATAAAGTAGAAACAAAAATTGAAAAGAAAACAGAAGCAGAGCAGGTTGAAGGTAAGTCTATAATATAACTTCATTTATAAAAATGTTATTATTGGTCCAGTGTGCTGTTGTTAAGTAAAGTTTTGATATCAATTGGGACAATGGTCAGAAATCTAACAGGTAATTTAGAGGGAAGAGTTCCGCTGTTTATTTATAGCAACAAGGGGTTACATGTTTGAAGCAGAGAAGACACAGGGCTATGAGCTGTATGGGCCAGTGGGATATGTTTTTAAGAACATTAGAAATAGAAAGAGGAGGAGGCCACACAGCCCTTCTGCCATTTAACCATTTCCCCCTCAATCCCCATATTTCTTGATCCGCTTAGAGTTCAAAAAACCTACTTATCTCAGTTTTGAATATAGTCAACAACTGAACATTCACAGCCCTTATGGGTAGACAATTCCAAAGGTTCGCAGCCCCCTAAGAACTGCCTAATCATCTCATTTGTAAGTGATTGAAGCATATCCTGAGATTATGCCCCTGTGTTCTAGACTCGCCAGCCAGGGGGAACAACCTCTGTGTGTCCACCCTGTTAAGCCCCACTGAAACTTTCAATTAAATCACCTTTCATTCTTCTAAACTCCAAAGAGTATAGACCCAATTTACTCAACTTCCCATTCTCCATTGGACAACCCAATCATAGTAAGAAGTCTCACAACACCAGGTTAAAGTCCAACAGGTTTGGCAAACCTGTTGGACTTTAACCTGGTGTTGCGAGGCTTCTTACTGTGCTTACCCCAGTCCTACGCCGGCATCTCCACATCATGGCAACCCAATCATCCCAAGAATCAATCTAGTGAACCTTCACTGCATCCCCCCCAATACAAGTGTATCCTTCTCAGATGAGGAGACTAAACCTGTACACAGTACTTGAGGTATGGCCTCACAAATCTTCCTTACTCTCCTTGTAATAAAGGCCAGCATGCCTTTTGCTATCCTAATTACTTGCTGTACCTGCATACAAACTTTCTGCATTTTTTGTACGAGAACACCAATATCTCTTTAAACATCAACATTTAAAAGCTTCTCAGCATTTAAAAAACATTTTTTTCCCCACTCTACCACCAAGATGAAAATACATTCCATCTGCCAAATTTCTGCCCCCTCACTTAACCCTGTCCATATCTTTTTAAGCCACTTTACGCCCTCCTTCCAGTTTACGGTCCAATTAAATTTGTATTGTGAGTAATCTTAAATACAGTACTCCCTATTTTCATCCAAGTCATTAATGTGGTTGTAGATAGCATTGGCCCCTTCAACCTTGCACCCCAATTGCTACATCCTGCCAACTTGAAAGTGCTCTGTTTTCCCTTACTCTCTGTTTTCTGTCCATTAACCAATCTTCTGTCCAAACTCATTTATTATCACAACCCCTTGAGCCCTTATCCTGTGTAATAACCTTTTATGTGGCACCTTATCGAATGCCTTTTTGAAATCTAGATGTACTCCATTCACTTTTTTCCCCTGTATATAACCAGTTAGTTATACCATAAAAACCTCCAACAAATTTGTGAGACATGATTTCGCTTTCATAAAGCTATTGTGACTCTCCCTAATCCTTTGATTTTCTAAGTGTCTTGATAACACTTCCATAATAATAGATTCAATCATTCTCCGGATGGCAGATGTCAGACTAATTACTCTATGTTCTTTCTCCCTTCGTTCTTGAATAGTGATGTTTGCCAGAATTCTACAGCCCCGCCTGCCTCGGAATTGGACTGGGCGAGGGGCGGACAATGGAAATATCCATTGACCGCGGGCGAGATTTTCTGGTCTTGGTTCAAGCGGGGCCGTAAAATCCCTCCCGTTATGTTTGCTGCCATCTAATCCACTGGGACCGTTCTTGAATCATGGGAATTTTGGAAGATCACTGCCACTGCATTTACTGGGTGGAATTTTGTGGAGGCTGCAGTGGCCCTGGCAGAGGGCTGGAAAACTCAGGGCAAGGCAACCTAAACCTTTTCAGGAAGTCCTAGGCATACTCTTTGACCGTCAGACAATTAACACTGCCTACACCACGGCTCCTGTACCTTTAAGGGCTAAGATCCCTCCTCCTAGAGTAGTCAGCTAGTTGGAGGGCCAGCAGTGATTCAGTTCCAGCGGCTTCACTGGGAGCAATGGTTGCTGCTGGGACTGCACCCAGTCCTCAGTAGCAGCATGGATGCTGCGGTGTACCTGAAGAAGGTGAAGGGGGGGGGGGGGGGGAGGGGGGGGGGGGTGGTGTCCATCTCATTGGGACCAGCCGGCAAAGCCCTGATGAAATGGGTGCTCATTGGCAAGAGGTTTTTAAGCAGGTGGCCCTTGCCTCAGCGGGAAGACTGCCTCAACCATTCCCATCACTGAGAGAATACCATGGCATTAGGAAAGCGAAGGACATTCCACTCCCATCTTCCCTTCCAATCCAACAGCAGTCCACCCCCCATGTGCTCCGAGAGGCACATTAAATTCTGTCCACTCTCTTTCCATCCACCTCTTTTAGAATTGTTCAACCAAAATTGCTGGCATGGGGGTGGCTAAATGGCTCAATTCTCTTCAGTAATCTCTCATGGCTCTTTGATATTTGTTACTGATTGTACTAGTAGAATTCTTTCCATTTCAGCTTTTGCTTTGTTTAAGTGAATATTTCTTCTGATATGCTGCTTTAATTTGTTGATTAATATATGGCAAAACATCCCAAAGTGTGGTGGGATTCTATGATGAGTAAAGCTCCAAGGGCCAATTACCCTGGGGTTCTCTCAAGCATTCTCCCAATGACCCATTCATTAGCAGAAGGCTGGAAACAGGTTACATGATTGATATTACATCCAAGCAATGACGTATGATCCTGGGAATATTCTACAAGAGAGCTAAAGTAAATAGATTTGTAAAATTGGGAGAGGAAATGAGTTATAGAAAATTTAGGCAATTATGTCGAGAAAGATTGATTTTTTTTGTTAGAATTTTATTTTTTGGAATAATAAGATATTAGTCATTGTTATTGTTGAAAACATGTTTAACGTGACCCTAGAGGGAGCAAATGAAGCTAGTTATTCTGATGAACTGTCAATCACACTATATTTCAGGCTGCTATTTTGATGGGGACAAGAAATGGCATCCTGCTGGGACAACCTGGCATCCATTTGTACCACCCTTTGGCTATGTGAAATGTGCAGTGTGCACTTGTAAGGTAAGGATTTCCTTCAGATTCTTCTGAACTTAAATCAGATAAGTATAAAGTTCTTCTTTAAAGGATCTAAAGTATATTCCTGAAAAGTCTGATCTCTACTGTTAGAACTGTTTGAACCCAGAAGTGAATAAAATGAGCAATTATTTTGACATCAGTAATATCTAATTCATGAATATTATGGGAAGCTCTTCACAGCTGTTCCCACTCCGCTGCTATCATTTAAAGGGAACTGTGGTGGGAACTCAGTTTGCACATGTACAGAGGGTTCTGTTTTCAATTGGTGATAAGGTGACACCCAAAGAGTGTGTGATATTGTGATGGATAAGTGGAACATTTTAGTTAAGTTAATTAAGCTATGGGAAGACCAAGTGCCAGGGCCCAGTGGGATACAACCTGGAATCCTGAAGGAGTCGAAGGAAGTGCAGAGATCCGATAAATGATCTCTCTGAGCTCATTAGGTGGGATGAACCAGGGAGAATTAGATAGTGGCCAAGCGTAGTTTCAATTTTTAAGAAGTGAGACTGGACCATTCAAGATAACCGATGGTCGGCAAAATTTTGGAAATGTGGAACGAGAATGAAATTACCATTCATATAAAGTAATAAATGAATGTAATAATTTTACTAAACTAAAATAATGAACTAATAATTTTGCTCACTAAAAAAACAGTAAAATTATTAACTATCTGAAGGTCTTCATTATATGTGGTGATGCTTTACAATAATATTGGTGATGTATAATTTAATGTCAAAATATTTCTTTATATTTCATTCATAGGGGGCAACTGGGGAGGTTCACTGTGAGAAGGTTCAATGCCCTCATCTGCCTTGTAGCCAACCTGTTAGAAGGAATGCATCAGACTGCTGTAAAGAGTGCCCAGGTTAGTAATCTGCACTGGCTTAATTTTCTACAATCTTTTATCTAAGAGAGAAATTGCATTTATGTAACACCTTTCACAACCTCGGGACATCCCAAAGTACTTTACAGCCAGTGAAGTACTTCAGTCACTGTTTTAATGTAGGGGACCTTTAAAGGATCTATCTACTGAGATCCAAATGAATCAATTGAAACTGTTTGGTGAATATGGGCGTTTGCTCAAATATTAGTGTCAGGCAACATCAGCAACCTATTGAAAAGTACCCCAGAATACCCATATACACTGCCCATCAAGAAATAAACTGTACATAGTTGTGGATAGATACCCTGAACTTGCTTCTGAAATTTGCTTTTTTACCACAGTTACAGAGATTGCCCCTTTTGACCATACAGACATGATGCAGGCTGATGGGCCCAGGCCCTGCAAATTTGGGCGTCATATATACACGAACAATAATAAATGGCATCCTGAAGTTCCTCCGTTTGGGGAAATGAAATGCATTACTTGCTGGTGTGATGTAGGTATTCTATTTAACATTAAGAATCATATACCTCAGACCACATCAAAAGTGCTGATATTGCTTGAAATGCAGAGTTATTATTTTGAGAATTTATAAAGATGCTGTCATCAAGATGTAATTTGTTTTACTGGTTTGCAAAGAAAATTAAATCTAGTTGTAAGATGTTTTGGGAGATTTCTGAATAATTATAACGGTAATTCCATGCAACATGTAATTCATATATGTTTTTGTGAGTTCACTTAAGAAATAATAACTATATGCTATAGTATATTAGAGCATTAGTACACAGTGTCAGACTGGATTGATGGGACACTGTTTCAGTCCTCACTTTATTGAGTTTCAGAGATTGGACACATTGATGTCAGGGGGCATAAAACAGAGAGCAGAGCGTCCTTACTGAGAAGGAGAGAAAATTAGAAAATGTACTTCTCTCAGTGAGAGAATACTTTTCTCAGCTAAGTGAGCAGTGTTAATGGAAACCCATCCCCTGTCCTCTGTCTTTAACTGGTGCATGTCTTCCAGAGAGAGAGAGAGAGAGAAGAGAGAAGTCAAATGAGTGGGGAAAGAAACCAGGGGGTTTTCTTTACAGCCAATGAGATATTTTAATCACTGTTTTAAATATAGGGGATCTTTAAAGGATCTATTTACTGAGATGCAGATGAATCAATTGAAACTGTTTATTGAATACTGAGTAGGTTTTTGCTCAAATATACCTCCAGAGAGCCTTCTAAATGTTTGACCGTTTATGAAATCATTGAAATGCAATATATTAAACTTCATTTTTGAGATTTCTTTAGAAAGATAGAATTTGTAAATCTAAGTACCCATGAGGATCTCTGATCACACAAAGCACTTCATGGCCAATGAATTACTTTTGAAGTGTGGTCACTGTTGGAATAGGGAAACACAGGAACAATTTAATGCACAGCAAGATCCCTCAAAAAGCAATGAAACAATGACCAAATATGTTTTGCTAATATTGGTTAAGAGATTAACGCTTGTCTGAAAGATAGCGTGTCCACCAGTTCAGTACTCCCTTATGACTGTACTGATTATGTGCTCAAATCTCTGGAAACCGATTGTGCACCCACAATTTTCTGATTCAGAGACAAGAGTGGTCATGCTGGGCCAAGGCTGACACCAACTGAGTTAGAATTGGAATTAAGACTACAATTAGATTCACTGAATGTAACAGCGACTTACAGGAAACGAACGTGTAGCAAAATCTGATAATTGTGCTTTGCTTTGGAATTTTAGGAAGGGTCCACAAAGTGTCAACGAGGGAAGTGTCCAGTCCTAACCTGTGAGAACATTGTAAAGCGACAACATAAGTGTTGTCCAGAGTGTGAAGGTAAAACTCAGCAGATTTACTTTAAAATAACTCAGCTTAGAGTTCCTTATATCTTTCCACCATTTAAAGACAATTGCATTCTGAAGGTATTTCTGAAGCTGCCCATTGAGGGAGTTTGATTCGGAAAGCTGCCAAGCTGATGATTCACGGTATATGGCAGCTCGGGGAGGCTTGCAAGGAATGCAAAGGCTTGTGCTTTCTGGTCTTGCTTTCCACTTCATTGTGAACTGGGGTTCCTCCTGCTGTAGAGTGACTCAGTAACCTCCTGTTGTCGACTGTTGTCGACCGCAAGATGCCACTAATAACACCTACTGTCACCTCGGAAGAGTCTGTTGTATACAGTTTGGGCCACGATGACCTTCGGAACCACAGGATTTAGTTTGTGGCCCCAGTTGTGGTGTAGCAGGTGAGGTGAGGGTGATAACCTCCTTTGTGAAGTGAAGGTATCTGAGACAATGCTCCTCAGCGAAGTTCATTGAGGAAGAATTCCCTGGAAGTCCCTGTGCAGTACTCAACTCCTCCCTCTCCCCATCTGCTCCTGCTCTCCACTTTTTCTTGCTGCACCCCCTGGTCTTCCAGCTCAAAGGCAGCCCTAGCAGATCATCCATGACTTCAATCAAAGTGTTGTGAAAGCAGACAAAGGTTTTTCTCAGATGTCAGCATTCAGTTTTATGAAGAAGAATACAAGCTAAATAACATAAACAAGCGCCTAATAGGGCAAACCAAGAAGTGACCTGTCCGTCATGAATTAATTATTTTAATAGTGTCCCTCAATAACCTTTCAAGCCTGTTAGCATTCTGAGTTGCTGAGCAAGATTACTACATGACAAATGAGACACTGTAGTGGACCAATATCACAGAAGTTTATTTATTAGTGTCACAAGTAAACTTACATTAACACTGCAATGAAGTTACTGTGACAATCCCCCAGTCGCCACCCTCTGGCGCCTGTTCGGGTATACTGAGGGAGAATTTAGCATGGCCAATGCACCTAACCAGCACATCTTTTGGACTGTGGGAGGAAACCGGAGCACCCGGAGGAAACCCATGCAGACATGGGGAGAATGTGCAGACTCTGCATAGATAGTGACTCAAGCCGGGGAGCGAATCTGGGTCCCTGACGCTGTGAGGCAGCAGTGCTAACCACTCTGTCACCGTGCCTACAATGAGCATTGGATCCTTATTTAAATTTTTAAATCATTGTTCATAGTTCTGCCAAGTACCTTGGATGTTTATGGAGCAGGAGGAATAGAATAGCAGTGTACTATTTAATTGAAGAGAGATTGTAGAACTCAGTGGCACAGAGAAATCTGGGTGTCCTGGTACGTGAATCACAAAAAGTAAGTATGCAGGTCCAACAAGTGATTAGGAAGGAAAATGGAATGTGGCTGTTTATTGCAAGGGGAATGTAATGTAAAAATAGGGACATTTTACTGCAGCTTTACAGGACCTTGGTGAGACCACATCTGGAATACTGTGTACAGTTTTGATCTCCTTATTTGAAAAATATATATAATTGCATTTGAAACAGATCAGAGAAGGTTCACTCAAGTCATTTTTGGGATGAAGGGCTTATCTTATGAAGAAAGGTTGGACTTGTACCTATTGGAGTTTAGAAGAACGAGAAATTGTGTTATTGAAATATACAAGATCCTGAAGGGATTTGATTGGATGGATACCTGGAGGATACTGTGGAGCTAGTTAAAAAACAAGAGGTCTTATTGACTAGATGGGGAGAAGTTTTCCCCTCAAAGGATCATTATTGTGTGAAATTCTCTTCCCCAGAGAGTATTGGAGGCTGCATCATTGGATTCATTGAAGGCAGAAATAGACAAAATTTTGATAGACAAGGGGTGGGATTTTTGTCCTGATGTGTTTTGCAGTGGCAGGAGGCAGCCCGCTGTTCATTGGTGGTGGGATCTTATGGTCCCACCGTTGTCAACAGGGTTTCCCATTGAATGCACCCCTTGCCACCGGAAAACCTGTAGCGGGGGTGCGCTGTCGGCTGGACCGTAAGATCGCACCGGCATAAATGGCAGCAAGACTTTGGTGACGAATATGGGAGGCAGATAGCAAAGTGGAGTTGGGGAGAAAAAGGGCGGCATGGACAAGGTGGGCTGAAGGGCCTGTTTCCATGCTGTGAACCTCTATGACGCTTTGACACAAACAGATCAGCCATGATCTTATTGAATGGTTGAGCAGGCTTGATGGACCAAATGGCCTACTCTCAAGTCCTATATTCTTATGTTCCAAGGAGCAACAACATTTGAAAATGTATCTCAATCTATTCCATGTACATTTTGCATCAGAAGCAGGGAGCCAATTAATTTCTCAAATAATAAATCTAAGAATACAATGCAGAGATCTCGCTAATTGCTGAGTTAGAATCTTTTGCTTCTTAAAAAGGAAGGTAGAAGGTCAAAGGGTGAAATGTAGTTTGTGTGTTAGCTTTGCAAACTGTCTGCATATTATTGCTATTTCTCAAATTTATACATGAGATATCAAAGCTGTTATTAGACTGACAATTTACCTCATCCATATGTATCTTCAGAATAGTGCAAGAGGCAGCAGCATCTTGAGGCAAAGAAATAATCCTCCTAAAGAGTTAAAATGCAAGGGAGAAACCTGTATGTTTTTCTAAATGTTATAAATGGTGACCTGCTTAATGATTTCTGCTCTGGCACCTTTAACACATTGCTTCCAACAGCTTGTTCCAACAAGTTAAATACTTTTTTAAAAATCTCTAGATTTGTCTTCGTATTATGATGAAGATGGAGAGAAATTTAAAGGTCAGAAGAAGGGGAAGAGCAGCTGGGTTTCTAAACCATAGACCAAATTTGGATGAATGCACTCCACACATGCAATGGACAGTGTATGCATGTGATAAATGCTGTAATGTCTTCTTCAGTTGATCAAGCTGGAGTTTTGAGAGCTTCATTTGAAAGCCACATGAAGAAAAATCAGTCATTTTAAGCGCACTCAGTAGATTTGACGCTCAGTGCAGTTAATCAAAGCAAAACAAAAGACGTTGAATACTCTCGGCAAGCCTGTGATTTGCTCTTCACGCTGAATTCTTAAGTGCATACCTCATATGTTCCAGTCCCAGTATGAAGGAGCATTCATAACCTGCAAGAATCCTATTAGTTACATGAAGCTCAGTTTGGAAACGCTTCCAAAAGGTGTTTGGATGGGCTAAAGATGACATTCATCCCAAAAGGGGCTCCGTGAACCATTATCATCCATTCTTCCTTCTATTCAAAGGATATTGAAAATATAGGGAGTGGATTTCTTGCGTATTGTTAGACATTTTTATTTGCAAAGGAGAAAACATTGTGCTTCTCATCCATATGTGAAATGTTTCTTGAAATGTAAATCCAGAATCATGTTATTAAAGCTAAGAAAATCACATGGGAGTGTGAACTCCATCCAGTGAGGGATTTCCTGAGAAAAAGGCTCAGAACACATTGGAATGAATGAAGGTGATATCTTTCGTTGTCTTTTAACAATTTGCTGTTAAGTTTCTGTTGCAAATTCCCAAGTGGGAGAAGCTGCTTAATTCACGTGACTCGATCTCCCATTGCATTTGACCTTTTTTTAATCTTCACTGTGAATGGGATGCCGCTTCTGTGATTGTTATTTGCATATGTGAAACCCCAGGGAGGAAAGTGTGGGATAATTGATGTGTTAGATTGTGTGTACGAGGTGATTCACATGCGCACCGCCAGCAAGCACCAGCTGCACTCTTCCTAAATTCCTCATACAGACTTCATCTGTAAACCTCTGGAAGCAGGCTTTTGCTGAGAGCTTTATGCAATAGATTGAGTGTGGTGGACATAAAGGACAGTTGGTGCAGGGCTGTGCCCGAGGACCACCTGCTAACATTCACTGTAAATGACAACATATAAATAGAAGTATGCCCTCACTGTCTGTACTGCATGTTGCTGTGTTAATGTGAATGATGACCTGGACTCTGCTGTAGGTGAGGTTGTGCAATGTAAATAATGTAAGTTCATTCAGTTTTCAATGTTCTCATCAATATATTTCTATTTAACAGAAGTTAGTAAAATAGTAAGTAAATCACACCTCAGTGCTGGAATATATTTGAACTCTTACTTCCTGCTTTGCTGATTTTTACTTCCAATTAGTCACAAATAATGAAAATAAAATTCTACCTTCAGTTTTGAGACAGTGATAAATGGAAAGAGTCACAACAAGCAACAAATACGATAGCGAAGAAATAGTAATAAACAGAACACCAACGATTAAACACACTGATGGTTCCTCCCCAACCCTGCACAGTCTCCAACAGTTCTGTGGGCACACCTATCTAGTGGTATACTGATGAACTATTGGGGAGGTGCAGGTTCCAGATTTGCTCCTGATCTCTGCTGAACAACAAAGCTACAAAATATCTGAAAATGGATTTCTCGGTCATTTGCGTACTCCAGCATTGTTCCAATTCCTTTATTAATGTTCGTTCATTAACAAGTGATTAGCCTCAATGCCTTTGAGCTGGAGGGGAAAAAATATAAAGACTTCCTGCCGTTGATCATTATGCTGCTATCTGCCTTAAGAAAATATGTTTAAATGGATGTCAAGAGAGGAAAGGATCAGAATACTTAAAATAACTTCACAGAGAAAGAAAGGCTGCTTGACGATAGTTTAAAGTTTATTTATTTTAGTGTCACAAGTAGGCTTACATTAACACTGCAATGAAGTCACTGTGAAAATCCCCTTGTCGCCACACACCAGTGCCTGTTCAGGTACACTGAAGGAGAAGTTAGCATGGCCAATGCACGTCTTTCGGAGTGTGGGAGGAAACCGGAATACCTGGAGGAAACCCAGGCAGACACAAAGAGAACATGCAGACTCCGCACAGACAGTGACCCAAGCCAGGAATCGAAACTGGGCCCCTGGCGCTGTGAGGCAGCAGTGCTAACCACTGTGCCACCGTGCTGCCCATATCCAAGGTTCCACTGATGGCTTCCGTAGGCCAATTTATTTAGGGTTTATTATAATTTGATTTTATTGAAAAGGAAGATTGAGTCCCTGATTGAATCGATGGGACACTGACAAATTCACTAGCTGTTTATCTCATACCTGTGTGCAGAATCTTACTGTGCCAGTGAGTTGTCATATTTGTCTGTGTATCAACAGTGACAACACTTCAAAAAGAATGAAATGGCAGTGTAGTATTTTGGATCCTCCTGAGGATGTGAAAGGTGCAACTTAAATGCAAGTTATTTTAATGTTTAACATTTGGTACTGTCCAAAACTCCTCTCTCTGCTGTTTTGCAGAGGAGTTAGCCCACTGAACATAAACTCTTCCATTAAAATAGCTGAGATAGAAATTTCAGACAGGAACATTAAGTGTTTGCAGACTATAACCTCACAGGTTAATAAACTTGGAGTCTGAGGAGAAAGAACGGAGATGGAACTAGCTTTAGCCATTTTTAACTTCAGACTATTCATTATAAAATTAACTAAAATTTGCTAAAGCCTTGACCATCTTTCTTTTTAAGAACATTTGAAGATCTTCAAAATGGCTTTCACAAAGCTTCACACTTCAAGGATTTTGTAACAAATACAACTACCCCCTCATTAAAATGGTCTGTTTTAGATGAATTAGAATTGAACCTTTAGCCAAATAATATAAATTAATAATCAATCATAGTTCTGGATATCCCTTATAAAACATTTCATATGAGAGTCATATAGAGGAAAATTAATTATATAGTCATAAATGAAATCTAATCTACTCCAATTTAATACTCTTATGGTGACAATAATGTTTATTGACCATGAATATAATCAGGCCTATCTTGATACTAATTCTAGGTGTCAGCTACAATTCAACTTGAATTTGTCAAATAGTATTTGAGGGCTACACCTGATCAAATAATAAAGATGAAAGACCCATGTATCTCAGAGTCAGTAATAAATGACAGCATGTTTCAAACATTAGACACTGTGCTTTAAGTAATGTAGGGCAGAGAAAAAGAGATATATCCAAATAACTGTCTTGACTTTCTGAGTGCATCTCTTCTTAGCCCAGACATACACCTGTATCTGTTACACTTGCAACGAGCATGTTCCTTGACAAAAACTGGTAGATTTCTGATTGATCTGAATCCATAAATCATGTCATGGGCCTAACCAGTCTCCAAAATCTTTGCAGTTTAATGGCACTGAGAACCACAAGGATAAAGATGTCAAGAAGAAAGCCTGATTGTCACTGTCAGATACAGGTAGTGGATGATTCTCAGGTGGATGTGGCACACAAGCCACATTTAAAATGACTCTGCACTAAGTCTTGCTCACCTTTGACAAAGGCCTTTCACATGGTAGGTTGTTGCATAAGATTAAATCTCATCGGATCCAGGGTGAGGTCGCCAAATGGATACAAAATTGGATACAATGAATACAAATAGATACAAAATTGGCTTGATGACGGAAGACAGAGGGTGGTTGTAAAGGGTTGTTTTTCAAACTGGAGGCCTGTCACCAGCGGTGTGCCTCAGGGATAGGTGCTAGGTCCACTGTTATTTGTCATTTATATTAATGATTTGGATGAAAATTTAGGAGGCATGTTTAGTAAGTTTGCATAGCTCCTTGAAAGTGGAGTCACAGGTGGACAGAATGGTGAAGAAGGCATTCAGTATGCTTGGTTTCATTGGTCAGAACATTGAATACAGGAGTTGGGACATCTTGTTGAAGTTGTACAAGACATTGGTAAGGCCACACATGGAATACTGTGTACAGTTCTGGTCACCCTATTATAGAAAGGATATTATTAAACTAGAAAGAGTGCAGAAAAGATTTACTAGGATGCTACCGGGACTTGATGGTTTGAGTTATAAGGAGAGGCTGGATAGACTGGGTCTTTTTGCTCTGGAGCGTAGGAGGCTGAGGGGTGATCTTATAGAGGTCTATAAAATAATGAGGGGCATAGATCAGCTTGATAGTCAATATCTTTTCCCAAAGGTAGGGGAGTCTAAAACTAGAGGGCATAGGTTTAAGGTGAGGGGAGAGATACAAAAGTGTCCAGAGGGGCAATGTTTTCACACAGAGGGTGGTGAGTGTCTGGAACAAGCTGCCAGAGGTAGTAGTAAAGGGGGCTACAATCTTGTCTTTTAAAAAGTGTTTAGACATATACATCGGTAAGATGTGTATAGAGGGATATGGGCCAAACGTGGGCAATTGAGACTAGCTTAGGGCTTTAAAAAAAGGGGCAGCATGGACAAGTTGGGCCAAAGGGCCCGTTTCCATGCTGTAAGCCTCTATGATCCCTATCTCCCCTATTTTCACAGGCTTACACTGCTTCTCCATCCCCCAAAGAATTTTTCATTTAAAAATCATTGCTGTTATTTTAAAATGTCTCTATGGCCTCACTCTGCCCTCCCTCTGCACCCTTCTCCACCCCTGCTTCTCAGCTCTCACATTCTCCTCTCCTTCAGCTCCACCTTCAGTGACAGTTCCATGGAACGTTACAAACCTTCACACTGGTATTCTCTTCCACAACCCTTTTGTTTTGCTACAGATCTTCCATTATCAAAGCTTGCCCATAGATCACCTGCCTTAATTCTTCATCTCAACTCAATGTTTGCATGGCCTTCCTTCTTTACCTACCCCAGGTGAAATGCCTTGGTGTACTTGTAGCATTAAAAGTGTTTCAGAATTGCAAGTTGTTGTTTTCCATGCAGGCAAATATACCTAATGTCAGTAAAAAAAAGTTTTTGCTATTTGTTAAATGAGGCTTAGATGAGGGGTAAGGAGGCTATTAACCACAATATCTGTTTAAAATTCTGGAATTATATCTAGTTACTGCCATAGCAATACAAAATAAAAACCACAGTCCCATTGTGGAAAAAACCAATTTTGTACCAATTGTAAAAAGTCCTCAGAGGCAGAAGTCCCTTCACCAAAATCCCTTTATTTACAAGTCTGACAATAGCATACAGAGTAGCAGTCTACACCAGGAGTTCCAGAGGAACTGACACTCCTGGTTAGGTACAAAGCAAGAGGCTCCCTGATTGGCCCATCAATTTGGCCCTTAGTCAGGGAGTTCATATTCCAGCAGGCCAATCTCAATTGCCTGATCAACGTTGTTACACCAAGGATCCTCCTAACTTTAAAATCTGGCATTGGGTAATTAGTTTTCAGTGTATAATAACAGTGCTGTTCCTAACTGGGGCCAGAGTCAGACACAATAATTTTGCCCGTAATACTTATGTGCAGGAAAATGGTATAACTTGAGCTCAGTGCCATTGCATTCATTTCACAATCAAAGCACAAGATTCCGATAGAGAATAATACTCCATGAGACTAAACAGGAGGAAGAACAAATAGGGCAGCACAGTGGTTAGCACTGCTGCCTCACAGCGCCAGGGACCCGGGTTCAATTCTGGCCTTGGGTGACTGTCTATGTGGAGTTTGCACATTCTCCACATGTCTGCGTGGGTTTCCTCCGGGTGCTCCAGTTTCGTTCCACAGTCCAAAGATGTGTGGATTAGGTTAATTGGCCGTGATAAATTTCCCTTTAGTGTCAGGGGGATTAGGACTGTAAATATGAGGGGTTATGGGGATGGGACCTGGGTGAGACTGTTGTTGGTGCAGGCTCGATGGGCCAAATGGTCTCCTTCTGCACTGTAGATTCTATGATTCTATGAAGCTGAGAAGGGAAACATTTTCATTTGTTACAGGTCAATGAACAGAAGTATTCCAAGAAAATACAAGACTACTTGAAAAGCAATTATTTTCTGGACATTTACTGTAAAGTCTCATCACCATTGTTTCCATTCTCTACAATAGTCATCAAATGCCAGATGTATGTATTGAAACAACAGCCCCAGCTGTTCAAATGTTTTTGCTTGTCTTTCGAACAAAGCTAATTTCTAAATGAGAAATCCTAAACCAATAAATGTAAGCATGGGAATATTAAACTTTTCATGAAAGGATGGGTTTCTTTTATCAGGACAGAGTAAGGGAGTGGAAAAAGAAATAACACTTCCATGCAGGTTACAATATGGATGGTAAAGGTTAACCAGAATGAATTACCTTGCCAGGAAATCTCCAAACTGTGACTGAGATTTCAATTCAATTTGAAATTTATATTCCTCTTCGCCTCGCTACTTGCTTTTCTTTTTTACGATACTCTTTAAAATCCACCTCAATGACCAAGATTTTGGTCAAATGCTCTTGTGCAGTGTAATAATTCAGGGGTCAGTTGTAAAGGAACAGTGCTTTATTACACAATAATGTAGAGCTGCCGGTGTTGGACTGGGGTAGGCACAGTAAGTAGTCTCACAACATCATGTTAAAGTCCAACAGGTTTATTTGGAATCATAACCTTTCGGAGCGCCGCTCCTTCCCCAGGTGAGTGGACACTCACCTGAGGAAGGAGCAGCGCTCCGAAAGCTCGTGATTCCAAATAAACCTGTTGGACTTTAACCCGATGTTGTGAGACTTCTCACTTATTGCACAATGTAAAAGTAAAGTGAAACCACAAGCCTGTGGTGAACGCATACAGATCTTAACCAGGACGTTACAGTAATGGGCCCACTTAGGAGCTGCTTTATAAAGGACCCGGGGTATGTGTTCCACCTGGTAAGGTAATTACCAATCACCACAGGAACTCATATTCTATGAGTCCCGCTGGGAGGTCAATCAGAGATTCCCCATATAAATCCTGGGGATTATCACATGTGGTGCCTTGGAATGTTTCACTATGTTAAAGATGCCTTCTAAACATACATTGTTGCTGTTCCCCACTCTACTGACTGAACTATTGCTTAGTCTCTCTGTATATTTTATAGATGTATTATAAAATATATATTCATAAATGTGTAAATTTGTATTTTTTATATTTGGTTCCTCTCACAGCTGTTTGGTGGGAGGAAGGATAGTCCCATCCCTGGTCATGGTCATTTCCATTATGTTGTTAACTCTGCAACAGATATCTAACACAGGAAAGGATTCCTCCCACATCACTGTTTGCTCTCTAAGATAATTGATCTAAAAACTGGGAAAATTGCCATAAAGTGAATGCCACTAAAAGTTATGATTTCAATTTTGTTCTGGCAGATTCTAACCTCGTAAGAGTTTTAACAACACCAGGTTAAAGTCCAACAGGTTTATTTGGTAGCAAATACCATTAGCTTTCAGAGCACTGCTCCTTCATCAGATGGAGTGGAAATGTGCTCTCAAACAGGGCACAGAGACACAAAATCAAGTTACAGAATACTGATTAGAATGCGAATCCCTACAGCCAACCAGATCTTAAAGATACAGACAATGTGAGTGGAGGGAGCATTAAGCACAGGTTAAAGAGATGTGTATTGTCTCCAGACAGGACAGCCCGCAAGCCCAGGAGGCAAGCTGTGGGGGTTACTGATAATGTGACATAAATCCAACATCCCGGTTTAGGCTGTCCTCATGTGTGCGGAACTTGGCTATCAGTTTCTGCTCAGCGACTCTGCGCTGTCGTGTGTCGTGAAGGCCGCCTTGGAGAACGCTTACCTGAAGATCAGAGGCTGAATGCCCGTGACTGCTGAAGTGCTCCCCCACAGGAAGAGAACAGTCTTGCCTGGTGATTGTCGAGCGGTGTTCATTCATCCGTTGTCATAGCGTCTGCACGGTTTCCCCAATGTACCATGCCTCGGGACATCCCTTCCTGCAGCGTATCAGGTAGACAACGTTGGCCGAGTTGCAAGAGTAGGTACCATGTACCTGGTAGATGGTGTTCTCACGTGAGATGATGGCATCCGTGTCGATGATCCGGCACGTCTGGCAGAGGTTGCTGTGGCAGGGTTGTGTGGTGTCGTGGTCACTGTTCTCCTGAAGGCTGGGTAGTTTGCTGCGGACAATGGTCTGTTTGAGGTTGCGTGGTTGTTTGAAGGCAAGGAGTGGGGGTGTGGGGATGGCCTTGGCGAGATGTTCGTCTTCATCAATGACATGTTGAAAGCTCCGATGCCGTGGCTTCTCCGCTCCGGGGAAGTACTGGACGACAAAGGGTACTCTGTCCACCGTGTCCCGTGTTTGTCTTCTGAGGAGGTCGGTGCGGTTTTTCGCTGTGGCGCGTCGGGACTGTTGATCGATGAGTCGAGCGCCATATCCTGTTCTTATGAGGGCATCTTCAGCAGACCTCAGCAGATCTGTCAGAACGTCTGCCTATTGGAATTTGATAAAACCTCTGTCTTGGTGATTTTTCTCACTTGGGCTTCAGAATGAATGAATGGTGCTTATTGGATGAGATGAACTTCTTGGCCTCATAGTCTTTTCTTGTTCTTCTTTTCATATGTTTATATCTCTCCAATATGTTTTACTCCGAAGCCCATCTTTCCTTTTCCATTGGAAATTGCCTGTGTTTGTCCAAATCACAAGAATGGTGATTCCACTTACCCTTTGATTTACTGTGACAGCAGCATTTTCTAAAGTTATAGAAGCTACGATTGACTTTCAGCTTATTCATTGCATTATTCATTGTGCCTTGATCCAAGGCCACCAGTATAGTTATTGATGTGGCGAATATTCCATTAAACTGGCTCTTTATGCCTCTGCAAGTGTCCATTGTTTGATGCTTTGATGAATCATCTGTAATTGTCTTGGGCATCCCTCAAATGCTTCACAAGCTTGGGTGCCATATTACTTTGAGTAAGTTAACATTGTATCACCAAAGCTACATTTATTCAATCTAATTTCCTCTCAAATTACTTCTTCAGCGTTCTCATTAATGTCTGTCCTCAGACTCTTTTTCCATTAATTCAAGGCTTCCTAAGAGACATCCCCTCTCCAACCCTGTTCCAACTTAATGTAAAGGATCTGTTCCAGTCATCATGCAATGCCATCTACTCTATTTCTGATTATTCCACTTTATATTAATTAATTTCTTCAATACTCACCACCTCCGCAACTCTCACAGTGCAGTGACTGAATCATTACATGTTAATCTTCTCCGTGACCTTCAAGGGGGAAGGAAAATCTGTTTTTATTCTTCAAAAAAGTTTCTTAGCTTTGATATTAAAAAAAACAAAAAGTGCTGGCAAAATTCAGCAGGTCTGGCAGCATTTTGCTTTTATTTTATTAACTTTGATGTTTGTTTACACTTTACCTTATCGTTTTTTTTCATCTTTGTGGCTTCAAATAGAATTTCTGCGTCTCCTCCATTGGTGAAGCTGCCTTCAAGAAGCTTGGTTAGTGAGGAATATCCTTTATTCCCACAATATTCCTTTCTTCTAAAAGACTCAGGATTTCAAAATCTAAATACTACTTTCTGATTTGTTTTCAACTTGTCATTTATGCTTTTCTCCCTTGATAGTGGCTTGTACTTTGAACCCTGGTACTTCGCTGTACAATAAAACAAAATATAATTGTAATACCATAATGCACCAATTTCTTCCCAAATTTCTACCTTGGACTGTTCAATGCATGCACATATGTTCCCGTAATTTCTCTATAGGCAGTAGGTTGACATCAAAGGAACAGAAATGATTTCTGACTTAAGTCCCAAAATCAAGTATGAACTTTGCAATGGTTTTGACAGAAGTGCTGCTTCTTGCTAAAGCAGCAGCAGGCATTCCTGGTGTACAGTGAATCTCTGTGCTCCCAAGATTAATTGCTGTGACGTATTCTACATAATTACCAACAAAGTGCTGCTAGAACCCATCACCATTATGTTCTGTGGCTGATCTGCTAGACAGCTGTGGAAATTTTAACTCATGGAAACTATTGAGACGCATCCATCTTAAATGCTGCACTTTGTGATTTTAACCCTTTGGGTAATTCCAGTTTCCTTGAGCCAGCTATATTTCTAAATATTTCCAGCACACACTCCATAAAACAGAAACTAATACCAATATTACATTGGTAAAGCTATTTTGATATCGGCCGTTCTATTACCATCATATTAATTATACACCGTGAAAATATTCCAGAAATGTACTTTGATTTGGAAATATATTTTAACATCTTCGCAAGACTTCACAAGAATGGTTCCAGGCATGAGGAACATTAGTTACGCGGACAGTTTGGCAATGTTCGGACTGTTTTTCTTGGAGAACAGTAGGCTAAGAAGAGATTTGACAAAAGTATTCAAAATCACGAGGGGTCTAGACAGAGCTAATATGGACAATTTCCTATCAGAAGGATGGAAAACAAGAGGGCACAGAGTTAAGATAATTGGCAAAAAGAATCAGTGGAGATGTGAGGGGAAACTTGGATGCACAGTGAGTGGTAGTGTGATGGAGGTAGTTTCAATCGAGGCACTTAAGGGGGAATTGGATATTATCTGAAAAGGAAGAATGTTCAGGACTAAGGGAAGAAATTGGGGAAATGACACCAAGTCAATTATTCATTTGAAGGGCTGGTGCTGATGCAACAGGCTGAATGGCCTCCATCTGTGCTATAACAATTCTGTGATTCTGTCCAAACCTCTTTCCCCAATTTGCTGTCCTTCCCTCCCTTTCACTGTTCTCTTTCTTTCCTCAGATTTATTTTCATTCTCCTCCTTTCTTTAATAAGTGAATAATTAAAATTAAATGCCTCATATCTATTATATCTTTCGACGAATGAGGCAAGCCAGTAAGATCAGGTGAGAAGCAAGGTCAGGCTCCCCCCACCCCTGATTGGTGAGATTCACATCCTGGCACTTTTTTTTTTGACTACTAGATTACTTTAATTCCCCCAAAAAATGAGTCTGAAACTCTCCTGTATTTTCATTCGTTCAGCACTTAGGCCGGAATTTTACCGGCACACCCACCCCGATTCCGGAGGCGGGCGAGGCTCGGAGAACCCCATTCTCAGGTGGGATCATACGAAACTCGGGCCGGTAAAATTCCGCCCTTAGAATTTTTTCATAAAGTTCCACCCTATGTCTATAATATACTTGTGACTTATAAAGTATTGCTGCAAGTGCTGCAAGAGTAGTGATGTAACAGCTTGCAGCAAACATGCCACTGTGGCAGACAGGCTGCTGAATAGAGAATGGAAGATTGATATATGAAATTTGAATTAGATACAAAGAAAGCACTGACATTTAGACAGCAAGTTCACACCCTCCGCACATCCCAAAGGCCTTTACAAACATTGAAGTTCATTTGAAATATAGTCATTATCAATTTGCACACAGCGGGTGGGATTTTCCAGCCGCGCTTGCCCCAAGACTGGAAAATCCCACTCGAGGTCAACGGACCCTTGCATGGCCCGTGTCCTGCCCGTTACGATTCCCTGGGCGGGTGGGACAGGAAAATTCTGCCCAACAAGGTTCCACAAACAGAAATTAGATCACAAAAACATCTTTTTTTTTAAGCAATGTCAGTGGAGCAATAAATATTGGCCAAGACATTGGGGAGAACTCCCATATCTTCTTCTAAATACCGACAGAAGATCGTTTCCCGCCAATGAAAAAAAATTGAGGGCAGAGAAGACCTCAGTTTAAGTAACTCATCAGAAAGATAGTACCTCCAACTGTGCAGCACTCCCTCAATACTGTACTGCAGTGCCAGCCTTGATTATATGCTCAAATATCTGTGGTAGGACTTGATCCTACAATCTTCTGACTCAGGCCATAGAGTTATCACTAATTCCGAAATATGTGAAAGCATTCTGAGGAATGGGGAAGGGCTGATTTACAAAAGAACGAATCAGTTTTCTCAATCAATTGTTTCCCTGATCAATTCAATGAAGATTGGTGACCAAGGTAACAGTGATCTTGAGCGAAGAAAGGACCACAGCAAAAGTGACCAATTATTCACTTTTCCACAACTCTCTGGTAGGTACGTTGAATACAATTATACTTTATCAGTTTTGTTGATTGTAAGCATTCCTTTGGCTTAGTTTGGCAAAAGCCTCTGTTTAGAGGGATGAAGGCTGGAAACAATTGTCTGACTCACTGAAAAACTCGACATTATTTCCTGAAATATTATACAGATAGGAACCAGGTCGACAGGTTGGTATGTTGCCAATTTTGGGGTAAAGCCCGCCTGAGAATTATGACTTTAGTTTTTCGATACAAAAGGTTAATGAACACAGTGTTGAGTGACGTAAATCCATTGTCCCAAAGAGAATGTCCAAATAACTTTAACTGTGCAGCCACAGTAACGCTGATTACAGGCGATGACGGTAACAATAGCAGTAGGTTTTGTTGGTAGGACTATTGGACTTTATATCAATAACATAAACTCTGAAATCATGCTGTTGCCGAAGGTAGAATTACCTATAAGAAGTACTCTTCTACACATGGATGGAATCATTTGATAGATGGGAAAACAGGAATGTCAAATGTGTCAGATTAATTGTAAAAGTCAGAAATAAAAGCTCCTGATTTTCAAATGCCTGTTTAAGGATTATGCTGGGTGTGAACAGATAGCAGAATCAGTGAGACCAAAGCAGCATAGAAACAATTCTAGTTGACAGTGCCTGGATTTGTTCAATGACAAGCGGCAGATACAATCTCAATATACCTAATGAATATCCTATCAGTGTCACCGGGAGCTGCAGAACGTAGTACAACAGGACAGTTAATTTTGTTAGGTGGACAGCCAGATTGTTAGATTGCTGAGGCTGCAGATCGTACAGTACAATTGCAAGTGATCAGAGTTACCATCAGGCCAAAGCAAACCTGAGAGGTTAGGGCGATAACGTGTTTCACACCAACTCCATGTACAATCCTTTGTTAGAATGTGAAGAGTGTAGTATATTGCAGGCAGATGGAGCAAATGTTTAATTGGAGGTCACTGTCACAAGCTTGTCCAGTTAACCAAAAGCAGATTTGGCACCTTATTTGAGCAGAGGAGAATTATACTGACAAGGCAACAGCAGGGGAAGGAAATCTGCGGACAGGCAAACCCAATTTCTTAATTTGTACTGATAACTCGAGAAGACTGTAAAGCTGTACTTTAGCCTGTTCTTTAGTTCTGTTATTACACTGGATAAATGGATACAAATTTGGCTTCTTTGCAGAAGCCAGAAGGTGGTTGTAGAGGTTTGTTTTTCAAACTGGAGTCCTGTGACCAGTGGTGTGCCTCAGGGATCAGTGCTGGGTCCACTGTCCATCCATGATTTGGATGAGAATTTAGGAGGCATGGTTAGTAAGTTTGCAGATGACACCAAGATGGGTGGCATAGTGGACAGTGAAGAAAGTTATCTCCAATTGCAACGGCATCTTGATCAATTGGGCCAGTGGACTGACGAATGGCAGATGGAGTTTAATTTAGACAAATGTGAGGTGATGCATTTTGGTAGATTGAACCAGGGCAGGACTTACTCAGTTATCGGTAGGGCGTTGGGGAGAGTTATAGAACAAAGAGATCTAGGGGTACATGTTCATAGCTCCCTGAAAGTGGAGTCACAGGTGGAGAGAATGGTGAAGAAGACATTCGGCATGCTTGATTTCATCGGTCAGAACATTGATTACAGGAGTTGGGACGGCTTGTTGAAGTTGTACAAGACATTGGTAAGGCCACACTTGGAATACTGTGTGCAGTCCCGGTCACCCTATTATAGAAAGGATATTATTAAACTAGAAAGAGTGCAGAAAAGATTTACTAGGATGCTACCGGGACTTGATGGTTTGAGTTATAAGGAGAGTCTGGATAGACTGGGACTTTTTTCTCTGGAGTATAGGAGGCTGAGGGGTGATCTTATAGAGGTCTATAAAATAATGAGGGGCACAGATCAGCTAGATAGTCAATATCTTTTCTCAATGGTAGGGATGTCTAAAACTAGAGGGCATAGGTTTAAGGTGAGAGGGGAGAGATACAAAAGTGTCCAGAGGGGCAATTTCTTCACACAGAGGGTGGTGAGTGTCTGGTAGTAGTAGTAGGCGGGTACAATTTTGTCTTTTAAAAAGCATTTAGATAATTACATGGGTAAGATGTGTATAGAGGGATATGGGCCAAATGTGGGCAATTGGGATTAACTTAGGGGTTTAAAAAAAAGGGCGGCATGGACAAGTTGGGCCAAAGGGCTTGTTTCCATGCTGTAAACCTCTATGACTCTATGACACTGAATGTTAAGGTTTTATTTAATCTGAGATGACCACATGACAATGGGTCATGGGGAGGGGAGCAAGGTTCCGAGGTCACTGGGCCTTAACGGTAGGGTGTCACCAGTCAGAAGGTGGTTTACGTGGAGGGCCTCCACCCTTTCCAGTCTAAGATCAAACTTACTTTATTTTTGTTCCTCTGTCCCCCCGCCCCCCCCCCCCCACTCCCCCAATGAGCTGTCATCTGTCTGCCAGCCTAAAAACTGAGGCTGGGTGCGGAAGGGGCCTTAAGTGGCCATTAAATGACCAATAAAGATCTTTAACTGGGGCAAGGGCAGACTTCTTGTCTGAGCCTTGTCTTCCCCAGCATTCAAAGAGTTGTGACCATAGCCCAGTCCATCATGCAAACTAGCCTCCCATCCATTGACTCGATCTCCACTTCCCACCACCTCAAAAAAGCAGCCAGCATAATCAATTGCCCACATTTGGCCAATATCCCTCTATACACCCCAGACACACTCTTTTCCAGCTTCTTCCGTCGGGAAAAAGATACCAATGTCTGAAAACACGTACCAACAGACTCAAGAACACCTTCTTCCCTGCTGACTTTTGAATGGATATATCATATATTAAACTGATTCTTCTCTACACCCTAGCTATGAATGTAACATTATATTGTGCACCCTTTCCTTTCCCCCTCCCCTATGTACTCTATGCAAAGTATGTTTAATCTGTAAAGCATGTGAGAAACAATGAGGATGATTCTCCCAGCCAGCTGCACTGGTTTTGTAGTGCAGCAGGCCGGGAGACTCGAGTGGAGGCCATTAAGCGGGTTCCCTGTTGGGTGCCACTGTCTCCCTGTGTCTTCGGCAATCGGATTTCCAGCAACGTCTGCTCCACGCCAGAAATCGGTGCTGAGCTGCATAATTTATGCAAATGTTCATTTGAATACAATTTTAATATTAGCAGGCCTGGTACTGAAATCTCCAGGCCCACTTGCCTCTCCCCCCACCTCGCCAGGAGTGGTTCACTCCACCGGGGTTTAATATAGCTCCCCACTTGCGGGTAGATGGAGGCTGCTGGAGTGAAGGGGGGGGCAATCAAGGCTCACCCCAGAGGGTTGGGCACCAGGGAGGGTGCCCCCTGGGGATTGCCACCTTGGCAGTGCCAGCCTGGGCCTGCTGGCACAGCCCCAAGGGACAAAGTGACAATGCCAAGAGGGCACCTTGGCATTGCCCACTGGGCATTAATCAGTGCCAAGGGGGTGGGCCTGATGGGGCAGGCCCACTGGGGGGGGGGCGGTCAGTGAGAGTGGGGGGAGTCAGCCTGCTGGGGGGGTCAGGGCTGCAGGGTGGGGCGTTGGGACTGTAGTGGGTGGCCGGGGCTGCCGGTGGCGGGTGGGATTCGGGGGGGGTGGAGGGGGGGAAAAGAAAAATCGGAAGATTGGGCTGCAGGGGAGGAACATCAAGGCGGGCTGGGAGCGATGAGGGGGGGGGGCGGGGTTCGAGGCTGGCCCAAGTGTGTTCGGGAGGCCAGCGACTGGGCTGTGGGGGCTCGGAGGGTCAGTGATGCAGGGTCGCGGGGCTGGCCAGTGATCGGAAAGCCGGCAGTGCGGGGCTACTGCGCATGGGCCGATCTCGGTGCTGACAGTTTGATGCATGTGCAGTGGCCCGCTCAACACTATGCTGCCGGCCTCTTCAGTGGGAATAGGCCCTGCCCAATGATTTTTATGTGATTCACGCTAGGGCAACCTGCAGTGCACAGAGTGTGGGAGATTCATTTTGAAACTCCCACTGAAAAAAAACCAGCAGGATTTACTCCAGTTTTTACGTGAATTCGACACTTAGAATTTTTGGGGGGAGAATCGCCCCCCCGTGTGAAGTTCTGCCATTTTCAAGCATCTCTGTTACAATAATCCCTTTCAAATTTGCTTCTGTCCACCATGTGCTGACTGGCTGTCACCAGCAGGTGGTGCTGAGATAATTAGAATTGTTCCATTGCATCTAACATTCTCTTTATTCAAGTGATTAATGTACACCGTCTGGCAGATAGTCACTTGTGTAAAGAAAATGTACCACGGCTACAGGAGGGTTTGTTTGACATTGGCTTTACAATATTGTTGAGAGGTACATTGTTAAAATTTTGAACAGAAATGAGCAGGCGACACCACAGAATGTGCTGTCCAGTGAAGGGTTCTTGTTGTTCAGGTTTTAGGAGAGGGAATTCAACATTTGCTCTCTCCACAATTTGCTGATGCTACTTTTGTCAAGGATCAGTGGATTTTTTTTTATCCATCCTGTTTGGAGTGGTGAAAAATCCATTGACTTTATTTCATTCATGGAGCAGTTCATTTTGAATACCTCAGTGATGTTTTGGATGAGATGCAAATGTCCTCCAGGGTTGCATGGTGGTACAGTGGTTAGCACTGTTGCCTCACAGCGCCGGGGACCCGGGTTCGATTCCCAGCTTGGGTCACTGTCTGTATGGAGTTTGCACATTCTCACCGTGTCTGCGTGGGTAGATTTTGATTTTTTTGATTTGATTTATTATTGTCACATGTATTAACATACAGTGAGAAGTATTGTTTTTTGCGCGCTATACAGACAAAACATACCGTTCACAGAGAAGGAAACGAGAGAGTGCGGAATCTAGTGTTACAGTTATAGCTAGAGTGTAGAAAGATCAACTTAATGCAAGGTAAGTCCATTCGAAAGTCTGACAGCAGCAGGCAAGAAGCTGTTCTTTTGTCAGTTGGTACGTGACCTCAGACTTTTGTATCTTTTTCCCGAAGGAAGAAGGTGGAAGAGGGAATGTCCACAATGCATGGGGTCATTAATTATGCTGTCTGCTTTGCTGAGGCAGTGGGAAGTGTAGACAGAGTCAATGGATGGGAGGCTGGTTTGCGTGATGGATTGGGCTACATTCACGACCTTTTGTAGTTCCTTGCGGTCTTGGGCAGAGCAGGAGCCATACCAAGCTGTGATACAACCAGAAAGAATGCTTTCTATGGTGCATCTGTGAAAGTTGGTGAGAGTCGTAGCTGACATGCCAAATTTCCTTAGTCTTCTGAGAAAGTAAAAGCATTGGTGGGCTTTCTTAACTATAGTGTCAGCATGGGGGAACTAGGACAGGTTGTTGACGATCTGGACACCTAAAAACTTAAAGCACTCGACCCTTTCTACTTCGTACCTGTTGATGTAGACAGGGGCATGTTCTCCTTTACGCTTCTTGAAGTCGATGACAATCTCCTTCGTTTTGTTGACATTGAGGGAGAGATTATTGTTGCTGCACCAGTTCACCAGATTCTCTATCTCATTCCTGTATTCTGTCTCATCATTGTTTGAGATCCAACCCACTACGGTGGTGTCGTCAGCAAACTTGAAAATCGAATTGGAGGGGAATTTGGCCACACAGTGTTAGGTGCATAAGGAGTATAGTAGGGGGCTGAGAACACAGCCTTGTGGGGCACCGGTGTTGAGGATGATTGTGGAGGAGGTGTTGTTGCCTATCCTTACTGATTGTGGTCTGTGAGTTAGGAAATTCAGGATCCAGTCGCAGAGGGAGGTGCCAAGGCCCAGGCCACAGAATTTGGAGATGAGTTTCGTGGGACTAATAGTGTTGGAGGCTGAGCTGTAGTCAATAAATAGCAGTCTGACATAGGTGTCCTTGTTATCTAGGTGTTCCAGGGTTGAGTGCAGGGCCAGCGAGTGCAGGCCCTGCACTCTGCTGTTGTGTGCAGGGCCTGCGGTGGTAGGGAAACTGTAGTGGATCCAGGTAGTCCGGGAGGCTGAAATTGATTTGTGCCATGACTAACCTTTCGAAGTACTTTATAATGATGGGGGTGTCAGAGCCACCGGCCGATAGTCATTAAGGCACGATGCTTGGTTTTTCTTAGTTACCGGGATGGTGGTCATCTTCTTGAAGCAGATAGGGACCTCAGATTGTTGTAAAGAGAGGTTGAAGATGTCTGTGAATAGCCCCGCCAGCTGATCCACACAGGATCTGAGTGCGCTTCCGAGTACTCCATCCGGGCCAGTTGCTTTCCGTGGGTTGACCTTCAAGAAAGCTGCTGTGACACCTGCAATGGTGACCCCAGATACAGGTTCATCCAGGACTTCCAGGGTGGAGGGCGTGCTCTCACTGACCTCTTGCTCAAAACGGGCATAGAATGCATTGAGCTCATCAGGGATGGGTGCGTTGGAGCCGGCGATTTTACATGGGTTTCCTCCAGGTGCTCTGGTTTCCTCCCACAATCCAAAGATGTGTGGGTTAGGTGGATCAGGGGGACTAGCTAGGATAAATGCATGGGATTGTGGGATAAGGCCTGGATGGGATTGTGGTCAGTGCAGACTCGATGGGCCGAATGGCCTCCTTCTGCACTGTAGGACGCTATGTCTATGAAATGGTATCTCTCACTTCACTCTGTTGGTCTGCTGGATTTAAAATGATGCCAGTAATCCTCTGCCAGCCTCATTGATCCCACTGACTCAACTGAAGTGTCGAATATAGAAAAATTACATTATCATCTGGCTACCTATTGTAAAATAATTCCTCCTTGATCCAAGCAATTTTAAAAATAACAACCACCTGTTTATCTCAGTGCCACAACTGAAATCATGAAGTGTGAAAAGATGAACCACAAAATGTGATTTTATTAATGAATCATTAATGAGGAAGAAATGGTATATTCCTTATTTTCACTTAAAAATTAGTTTATTCAATTGTAAATTGCACATCAAAGTTACTGATAGACAGAAATAAAGTGAAGGCTAGAATGCTGTACATACTTCCATCTTTTCCATGGTTAACGGGAGTTGTTAGTCTCCATAATTGTGGTCAATCTGGTTATACAAGTATTCAAGGAATGAGCTCCTTTGTTTTGTTCATCCGAAGGATATGGGCGTTGCTGGCTGGCCAGTATTTATTGCCCAACCCTAGTTGCCCAAGGGCAGTTGAGAGTCAACCACATTGTTGGAGTCACATGTAGGCCAGACCAGATAAGGACCGCAGATTTTCTTCCCCAAAGGACATTAGTGAACCAGATGGGTTTTTCCGACAATTGACAATGGTCATCAGTTGATTCTTAATTTAAGATTTTGTTTATTGAATTCAAATTCCGCTACCTGCCCTGGCGGGATTCAAACCCGGGTCCCCAGAACATTAGCTGAGTTTCTGAATTAATTGTCCAGCAATAATATCACTAGGCCATTGCCTTCCCTGCTTCTCCTAACGATACCTATCCTGCCTGCCTGCTGAATCTGCATATTAACATATCTTACATCAACTGGGAGCTCAGAGAGCCTCTAATACTCTCCACCTGGGATTGTCTGCTGAGTTGCACTCTCATTATGAAGATGTCCATTTTATTCTACCCCGTACAATCCATTGAATTAGGAGCAATGGTGTAGACATTAACATCAAGTCAAGATGTATCAAGAAGTATATTAACATCATTTTGTTAGATTATGGTTTAGTGGAAGAGAAGCTAAATTTGCAGAATTTGGCCTTATTTTGAATAGATATTCCATTCAGGTGAACACCAGAATTTATAGAATCATAGAATCCCTACAGTGCAGAAGGAGGCCATTCAGCCCATTGAGCCTGTACTGACAACACCCACTCTGGCCCTACCCCCATAACCCACATATTTACTCTGCTAATTCCACTGACACCAAGCGGCAATTTAGCATGGCCAATCAACCTAACACGCACATCTTTGGATTGTGGGAGGAAATCGGAGCACCCGGAGGAAACCCACGCAGACACAGGAAGAATGTGCAAACTTCACACAGACCGTCACCTGAAGCTGGAATTGAACCCATTGCTAACCACTGTGCCACCATTCAGCGCTATGTTTATAGCAAGAGGGTTTGACTATAGGAATAGGAATGTTTTCCTGGCATCCCAGACATACTCTCCTCCACCTTATTTAGAAAGCAAATGAATCATTTGTAGATTCCAAAGGACTCGGCCAAGTGTGGATTCCACCTCTTAAACTATTGGTACAGTGCTGGGGTAGTTATGTTATGTCCTTGGGAAGGGAAACTTGAATATTACAACTCATCTGGATCTCATGGCTTGTGCTAAGCTAGAGGAAGGACTGTATCACAGAGTGGCATTTAAAATGCAGTGCTGTTTGATGTTCCCGATCTCAGATGACCAATGGGACACTGAATATATACTAAAATGTTAGACTGACTAAAAGATTATTTGCAATTGAGGGACATTAGCTTTAGATTTGTTATGGAATGGGGCAAAGAGCAATAAAATATAAATATTCAGCTGGAGAAAGGCTAATATTAATAAGTTGAAAAGGCTTTGGTCCAGTTGGTATTGACTTAAAGATTGGCAGGTAAAGCAGCTAATGGACAATGGGAGACCTTCAAAGAGGAGATTGTTTGGGAAAAGACTCGGCACATTCCCTTGAGAGGAAAGGAAGGATGTTTGAAGGTAGAACTCCCACGAAGGCTGATGAAATAAAGATAAAAATACGACTGTTACATATCAGGCTCATAAAGGAATAGATACCACACAGAATACAGCAATACAGAGGTGAAATGAGAAAGGAAATAGGAGGGGAAAAGTGATTATGAGAATAGATTTGTGGCTAAAAGAAAAACTGAAGGTCTTCTATAAATATATAGGAAGGCAGTCAAAGGAAGGGTCTGAAGAAGAGTCATGCAGACCCGAAATGCTAACTCTCTTTCCCTCACCACAGATGCTGTCAGACCTATTGTATTTTCTTCCAGCATTTTCTGTTTTTATTTCAGATTTCCAGTACCTGCAGTATTTTGCTTTTATTATTCAGGAAGGGTGGGGTTGATTAGGGACCATAAAAGGAGATCTTTTAGAAGCAGAGGGGAAGACAATACATCAGTCTTCAGTGAACAAAAGGATGCCGCCAACGTCGTCGCGAAGGAAGGTGGTGTGGAATTGGAAAATTAGATAAAGAGGACGCGCTTTAAAAGGTTGGGGGCACTCAAGGTGGAAAGGTCGCTCAGTTCAGATGGGATGTATTCCTGGTTACTAAAAACAAGGGCAGAGAAAGTAGGAGCTCTAGCATTGGATATGCAAGCTGCGCCAGGTAACTGGAGGGTTGCACACATTTGGAAATGATTGCACATGGGCAACCCATGCAGACATGTGGTGAACATGCAAACTCCACACAGACAGTCACCCAAGGCTGGAATCAAACCCAGGTCCCTGGCACTGTGAGGCTAACCAGTATGCCACCATGCAGCTCATACGATAATCTTAAACTCCAATTTCCCACCTTATCCCCATAACCCTTTACTGATTAAAAATCTGTCTATCTCAACCCATGAATTCTTCCCCATGACCAACTCTGCCAATTTGGTTTTCGCAATCCACATGAATATTAAAATCACCCATGATTGAAGTTTTGCATTTTTAACAAGGCAAAAGGGGGCACCTCCACAGGCCATGAACTGCCCAGAAAGAATGGCCATTCCAAATCCCCAGAGCCTATTGTGAGGTCATCAAGTTTCACTGGATTGTCTTTCCAGGTGGTTGTAGGCCCTTATGATGCAAACAAAATGCCTCACTGGGGGATGGGGGAAGTGCTAGTTGCTCTTAATTGTCCACTTGCCAGGTGTTTGAACCATTGACATGGTGGTTGGAAGATGACTGGTTCCATCCCAACATCTTCTCCTTCCGTGTTGCCAGCCCCTGCACTGCTGGGCCCATCCCCAAAGGGCACAGAAGATTCCATCCATTGTATTTGTTAAATGTCTCTGATTTCCTTATTCCTCATTATCATTTCTTCTGTCTCTGCCTTGAAGAGAACCTTGTTTACCTTCAGCAATCTTTTTCAGTTTGCATACCTATTGAAACTTTTCCCATCAGTTTTTATGTCTCTTGCTGTTTGATTCACAGGTTCTGTCTTCCCATTCTTTATCAATTCCTTAGTCATTCTTCACTGAAATGTAAAACTCTCTCAATCTTTGGCTTTGCTGCTTATTTTGACGTTTGCTTTATGCTATTATCTTTAATATTATCTGTTGTTAACTACACTTGGACAAACTTTTCTGTGGGTATTTTATTCTTCAAGGAGTGCATATTCATTGCGAAATGTAAAATAAGCATTTAAATGTTTGCACTTGCTTAGTTACCGTCACTTTGGTAGGAAGAATGAGGGGAGGAAATATAAATTTAATGGCAGAGGAAGTGCAAGAACAGAGAGACCTGGGTTACATATAAATTATTTTTTGAAGGTGACACAATTGGCTGTTTAAGAAGTCATATAGGATCCTTGGCTTACAAATGCAGAACTAATGGACACAAATAAAGGAGTTATACAGATTAGACCCCAGATGGAGCATTATGTGCAATTCTGGGCATGAAGTAACAAAACTGACATCTGGGGGCACTGGAATACAAGAAGGTTTCAATTCATCAGCATAAAACATGTTAGGAAGTTTCCAAAGAAAAGGAAAGAAACAAGTCTCAGTGCAACTTCATAGAATCATAGAAACCCTACAGTGCAGAAACAGGCCATTTGGCCCATCGAGTCTGCACCGACCACAATCCCACCCAGGCCCTACCCCCATATTCCTACCTATTTACCCACTAATCCCTCTAACCTACACATCTCAGGACACTTAGGGACAATTTTAGCACGGCCAATCAACCTAACCCGCACATCTTTGGACTGTGGGAGGAAACCGGAGCACCCGGAGGAAACCCACGCAGACACGAGGAGAATGTGCAAACTCCACACAGACAGTGACCCAAGCCGGGAATCGAACCCAGGTCTCTGGCACTGTGAAGCAGCAGTGCTAACCACTGTGCTACCGTGCCGCCCTTATTGACACCAGAGGCCGGATTTACCCGTCCCATCCATCACGGGAATTGGAGTGAGCGGGACAGGACCATGCAAATGTCCATTGACCTCAGGTGGAATTTTCTGATCTTGGGGCGAGAGCGACCAGAAGATCCCGTCATAGATGTTGCTGATTGGCTTTTTAAAAATACAGCAGTTTACAAATTGATCAACCTCTTCAAGCATGTTAGCAACAATAAATCACATGAGTCATCAATTCAAGTATTACTGCCCTTTAATACGTTGAAGTCATTGAAACCACTTCACATTATCTCTTAGGAGCTCTGTACAGATAAACATTCAACATAAGGGCATACTTGTCAAGTTTGTGGTTGGTAGCACAGGGCCAAAAGAGGCAAAATTCAAAATGTGGCTTAAATCCATATCACACAAACTCCTATAACTTTTAAGATTGACCTGTAGAGACCGTGCCAAAAGGTTCTAATGCTTCATTGAAACAACACATGGAATTTAAATGAAGTGTGGGTTCCTATTGGCTTAGGAGGAGATTGTCCATCTGTTGTAGGCTAAAGGGAGGTGCCATGTATAATGGAATTCTGAAGGAATGAGACGATTTTCAGCTATTTATGGTCTTGCAATATGTGTTTGTTAATTCTTGCTGGTATTTTTGTTCTAACATTTTTGAGAATGTTTTTCTCCTAATGGTATCTTTCTGTGGAGCCAAAATTAGCTGAATTGTCTGCAACTTCATCAGAAAGTGAACTATAATTGGAGCATTGACAAGGATTCAGCAGAGCAGAAAGAGCTTAAAACAACAGGGGACAAGAAAGAAGCAGATCCTACAATCCAAATATTCACACCAGCTCAAGGAGAGATGAAGTACCTACACAAAGAGTCCCATGACAATTGGCAAGTCAAGATAAAATTAATGATGGGGTTGGTTTGAAACATCACGCCTACAGTATTTCGAGGTTGCAGCAGAATGATACAAGATGAAGGAAGACATACAGAGCAAGTGCAATCTTACCTGCAGTCCCTAACTCCCCAAGTTGGCAAAGACTATGGAGAAGCTGAGAAATGGTTTGACTTTGCTTAAAGTGCATGTATCACATTGAATGCTGGTGTGAAATATGAACAATGGACAATTTGTCGTAAACTGTAGCACTGTTGTTTTGGAATCACATGCTCAGATCTGAAAACAAGCATCAACATCAAGGAGTTGGAAAATTTTCCCCTATTTTTCCAACATTAATATGTTGTTTATTCTATACTAGTGAAAATATTTGCAACCAGAATGATCCTGCAAAATCCTCTTAGACTTACTAGCTTTTATCATAGATTTTTTAAGAAGCAGTTTTAATAATAGTTGCTTTTAAAATAAGCAGGCCAAATGTCAATCTTGAATAGAGTGAATAAAAATTAAACACTGTTTTCAACATTGTACTCTGATTAGTTGGTTTATTTTTGGCAAATTGTGGTGTACAGATACTTGCATCTTCTGTAGAAGTTAAATTGGTTAAATAAAGCAGCAGTTAGAGTACAGAAATATGATTAAAATGATCATTAATTTTGTGCACTTTTAAATTTAATCTAATTCTTGAAACTAGGCTATAATTTTAAGTCAGTTAGCAAAGCAGAATGAAGGACAGTACAGTTAAAATATTTATTGATGCATGCAACACAGAAACTGAAGATACCAGAACTGCTCTTTGCAAGTGAAGCCAGGAATGGGCAGAACTATTCCTTTTGCTACCCCTCTCCCTACACACATCCTGGTCTAAATTCCTGTAGAGTAAGGATTTTCGCAGATATGGCAGCCTGGTCACACGTCCTTTGACTTTCAGCGTGAATGGACTCCCCCATAAACTGACATAGCGACCAGTAAGTTGAGGTATTTCAGGTTAGTCAGCACCTTGTTAGTTTCCCTGTGTGGAAAGGGTGGCACAGTGGTTAGCACTGCTGCCTCACAGTGCCAAGGTCCTGGGTTCAATTCCAGCTTCCGGTGACTGTCTGTGTGGGGTTTGCACATTCTTCCCATGTCTGCATGGGTTTCCTCCGGATGCTCCAGTTTCCTCCCAAATCCAAAGATCTGCAGGTTAGGTTGATTGGCCATGCTAAATTGCCCCTTAGTGTCAGTGGGATTAGGAGGGTAAATATATGGGGTTACGGGGATAGGACCTGGGTGGGATTGTTGTTGGTGCAGACTCGATGGACCAGATGGCCTCCTTCTGCACTGTAGATTCTATGATTCTAAACTGTAAAAATAATCACATTTATTGAATGACCACCGATCTGATACACCCACAAATGAAAGATTCTGCTCATCAATTTTACTTTAACATGAATCAACTCGACACAAATTAAATATGAAATTTCACTTTAAATCTTCAATGCGACAAAGATACTTCTTACAAAACCACAAGCACCTGCATCACTCCCTGCAGGCACTTCCGACATAGCTATGTGGTTTCACAATTTGTTGTTCTTTATTCATGCAGGGTACTTCAGAAGCCCTGACTTTCATGGCTTTGACTATCAGCAAGGCACGCTCATATGAATCCTCTCTCCCTCAGGTCACAGCAGTCATCATGGTGTAGCTTTCCGTAGTTCCTTTTCAACCAACCAAATAATAACACCCTACTTCAGAGTTTGGCCACTTCTGGGAAAACACCCAGCTCTTTAGTACACCCAAGCTATTCACACACTTTCCAGGTAAGGCAATTATAGCAAAAGAGTTCCTGTCCTCTTATCTACCAAACAGAAAAACTGACCTCTTGTTGAGAGTGATTTGCTTCTTTTCCTCACAAGATTTCTCTGTGTTCCTCTTTCGGTCTATATCTGATTTCTCTGTGTGCTGATATACTTCACCCTCCAGCTCCTCTGCTTTCAGCTCTCCTTTGTGTCTGCAACTCTTCACTGTATCTATCAGCCACAAAGCTTTTGTCTTAATGTCATTCCTGTTGCTACTGCTTCCAGATCAAAGGCCACCAGGGCAGATGGACCAGAATTTCTTATTATCCAAGAAAATTACAATTGATCCCTTTACAATTGATGCAAGCTCTTAAAAATCCTTTTCAAACATTCTTAAAAACAATTTCAGATTCCAAAGACCTTTTAAAGGAATTCTAATTATTCCTTACCATACTGCTTCTAGTTCAAAGGTCATCACAACTTGTGATATTATCTATGAGCAGGATTCCCCCGCTGTTCATGCCAGCGGGATTCTGCCATCCTGCTGCAGTGAACAGAGATTTGATTGAGCACCTACATCAGTGGGTAATAACTTCGAATGACAACCAACTCCAACATTTTCCTCAGTTTTTGGAGAGTTTTTAAAAACCACAACCAGCCGTAAAGTCTGTTCCGATAATTCTTCTTCTCCATGGGATATGGGCATCGCTGGCAAGGCCAGCACTTATTGCTCATCCCTAATTGTCCTTGAACCTCATTTCAGAGGACACTTAGGAGTCAACCACATTGCTGGGGGTCTGGAGTTTACATGGACCAAGTCAAGCTGGCTCTGAACCAGATGGGTTTTTACAACAATTGACAGTAGTTTCACGGTCACCATTAGACTTTTAATTCCAAATTTTTATTGAATTCAAGTTTTGACATCTGCCGTGGTGGGATTTGAGACTACGTCCCCGGAGCATTACCCTGAGTCACTGGATTATTGGTCCAATAATAATAATCTTAGAAACTTCATAACTGTAACACTGGTCCAAGGTCCGAGTGTTACTTTATCTGCAACACAGAAATAAGTTACACCTCCACCCCCTCACATGTAAAGGACCCATAGTTGTCCTCAGTGCCTGACAGGATAAACAAAAATCTGATCCTTTCACAAATTTCTGATATTCCTCAGCTTCAGGAGCCTAATATACAATGCTTTAAATATTAGATTTGGGGAATAGTTTTTTCCAGGAAATTTTAATTCCTTTGAGTGGCACTGCCTTTGTTGGGCAAAAAATAATAATTGGAGCCTTGTTTGTTATATTGGGATGGAGAAGAGCCAAAAGTACAATTATCATTATGGTGTATTCACCTTGTGCACTGATATTTTTACACTCAATTTATGTCATTAGATCACAAGCTTGTAAACAGATAGAATGTAGGAATAGGAATAGGTTCTTTAGCCACTCAAACCTGTTCCACCATTCAGTGAGATCCTGGTTGATCTGCAGCCTAATATATTCCACCTACCTTGGCCTTAACTTTAATGACCCAGATCCTCCACTCTCAAGATAGTTGGAGACTGGATGTATCTCCCCAAGATATGCTGCAGGACCCCTCTGAAATCCCAACATAATGAATACGTGGGAATCACCCAGGAAGTTTGAACTGCTGCTGGGAAATTCCCCTGCTCACCAGGACCCTCCAAAACAGTCTCCAATTCTGAGTTAGTGCCAGAGGGTGAGGTTTTCTGGCTTCCCCACTGCATGTTGGGGAAGGAGGTGGTGCGCCATTCACTGCGGGTCGCATCTTCTGCTCCCATTGCTGTCAATGTGATTTACCATTAAATCTAGCCCATGCTGCCAGGAAGCCAGTGGCGGGGGTGCGTCATCAGCAGGAAGGGAAGATCCCGCTGGCATAAAAGTTATGGCCAGAGACTTTAGGTATTTGCAACTTACTTCGCTGGATAGTCACCCTGGAATGTTAGAGAGAAAAATTCCTAATCTAACTCTTGGATAGCTACAGAACTGATCTTTCAATCATTCACATTGAACTCCCCCCTCAAACTCCCCTCCGAACCATTCCTGCCGCCCCCCCACCCCTCCCCAACTTCCCCGCCTCTCCCCAGACCACATCCCAACCCTCCAACGCCAATCCCTGTCCTTAATTCTCCCTCACCCCAGCCTGACCTGACTTCGTCACCTGACTACCCCCATGGTCCCTCTGACTCCCCCCTTGATGTCCTCGCGACCTGAACTGGCCTCACCACCCTAACCAGCTGCCATCCTACCCCCTTACCCACTTACCTTACTCATCCTACCCTTTCACACACTTAACGTCTCTACAGAACTTTTCAAAGAAGTTTTGGGACAGAGAATCTCTTTACTTACAGAATCCAGCAGCTTGTTTCCACACGGATTCTCTCTGCTGCTCCCACCGAGGTTTTATTTTATTTTGTACGTTCAGTGGACGTGGGCTTCACTGGCTGGTCAGCACTTATTGCTCACCCCTAATTGCCCTTGAAACTGAGTGTATTTCAGAGGGCATTTTTAAGAGTCAACCTCATTGCTGTGTACTGCATTTACACCAGACCAGGGAAGATTTCCTTTCCTAAAGGGGATTACTGAACCAAATGAGTTTTTACAACAATCAACAATCCGTATAACATCCATAAACATTCCCCTGCCTGTCACTGTCATCTCTTCAGATTTATCAGGCACGGCCAATCCTTCACAAATCCATGCTTCTTAATTAATCTAGATTAATGATTTAGATCTTAGTATGCAGGGGATAGTTTCAAAGCTTGCACACAGTACAAAACTTGGAAGCAGGGTGGTGGCAGATGAAGTTCAACGCAGAGAAATGTGGGGTGATGTATTTTGGTCGGAAGAACATGGAGAGACAATATGAAATAAGGGGTAAAATTCTAAAAGAGGATGCAGGAACAGAGGGACCTGGGTGTATAAGTGCATAGATCATTGAAGGTGGCAGGACAGGTGGAGAGAGCAGTTAATAATATTCTGGGTTTTTTTAATAGGGCCACAGAGTACAAGAGCAAGGAGGTTATGCTGACTTTTTACAAGGCATTGGTTAGACCTCAGCTGGAATATTATGTACAGTTTTGTGTGCTACATTATAAGAAGGATGTGAATGCATTGGAGAGAGTGCAGAAGATTTTTACAACAATGATTCCAGGCATAAGAAACTTCAGTTATGAGGATAGATTGGAGAGGCTGGGACTGTTCTCCTTGGAGAGAGGAAAGCTAAGAGGAGATTTTATAGATATGTTCAAAATCATGAGGGGGCTGGACAGAGTAGATAGGGAGAAACTGTTCCCCCTCGGAAAATGATCAAGAATGAGAGGGCATGTATTTAAGGTCATTTGCAAAAGAAGCACATGTGATGTGAGAAAGAACCTATTGGTACAATGAATGGTTCGAGTCTGGAATGCACTGCCAGGAAGCGTGGTGGAGGCAGGTTCAGCTGAGGCATTGAAGAAGACATCAGATGATTACTTGAACAGAAACAATGGGGGTGATTCTCCCATCCCGACCCGCCACTTTTCTGGTGGGTCAGGATGGGAGGTGCGCGTCGCTGGTCTTGTTCCGGGATTTGCTCTTGGGCCGGGAATGCATGCACATCTCCCAGAGTCGGAGAACAGTTGGAGACCAGACCACGCTGGAAAGTGGCGGGAAGGCAGGTAAGCCATTTGAAGCTTTTTCAAAAATGTTTTAAATGTATTTTAAATGTCATTATCGGGAACTTACCAGTCCCAATTGAATCTCCCATCCCGCCAGGAGTACTTCATTCCGGCAGGGTTTAGAGTAGCTCCCCACTTTTGGGGAACTAGTGGGAGACCCCGCTGGAATGAGGGGGGCAATCGGGCACCCCAGGGGGTCGGGCGGTGGGGGAATGGTGCCCCCTGGGCACGGGCACCCTGGCAGTGCCAGCCATTGCCCCCTGACACTGCCCAAGGGGCAAAGTGCCTATGCCCAGGGGGCACCTTGGCACAGCCCACCGAGCATCGAGCAGTGCCAAGGGGGTGGGGCCTATTGTAAGCGGGGGCCTAGGGGTGATCAGTGGGGGTCCGACCGCCACTCTGTATGGTGATCGGCCGGGGATGGAGGGAGGGCTGCAATTGGGGCATGCTGGAGGGGGGTGGTCTGCTGCGGGGGGGGGGGGGGCCTGCCTCCCGGGGAGGGTCAGTGGGGGGAGAGGGACCTGCCGGGGTGAGGGGGAGGGGGGGATCACCACTGTTGGGGGGGGTGGGCTAGACATCAGGGCGCTCTGGGGCGGGGGGTCAGGGCTGGCCTGGGAATTGTTGTGGGGGCCGTGATCAGAGCATTGCGGGGGGGGGGGGGGGGGGTGCTGGAGGGGCAGCACTGCTGGGGTCCTGGGCTGGCCAGAAAATGGGGAATCTGACAGATTGGGGCCACTGCGCACGCGCAGAGTTCTAGAACTGTCAAACTCTGGCACAAATAGGCCCTGCCCCTCCACCCCCCAGGGTCTTTAATGAGATTTATGATTGGGACCTCTGCAGTGCACAGAGTGTGGAGATTCGAGTAAAAAGCTGAACAGATCTAGAACAGTCGTGATCTAGAACAGTTTTCTCACCAATTCAGCACTTTTGGGAGAATCACCCCCAATGGGTGAAATTTTTACCAAAACCTGTCAGAGTGGCACACTGTGATGGAAAACTGGTATATTTCTCTCCAGATACATAGCCAAGTTTTCAGACCAGATTTTCTGGCACTTAGTGCACAAAAAGTCTGGGGGCGTGGTTCACAGTGCCACTCTGGCAGGGCGTGGTCTGATAGAGACAGCAAGGCCGGCTCCTCAGAGATCAGGGTGCCATTTTTAAAGGGCACCCTGATCAGCATTGGAATTAAACTGCACCCCCACCCCCCACAAGCATCGTGGTAACCACACACCCCCACCACCCAACCCCACCCACCCACCACCGCCTCCTCATCCCCACCATGGAGGTATTCGGAGCTCTCTTCCTCCTGTCTCCCACAATCACAGAAATATCAGGGTGGCAATCTCCCCCAGAACCGCACAAGTATCAGGGGCACTCTCTCTCCCCCTCCAATGAGGCAGTATCGCAGACACTCTGCCCCCTCACTGCCATCACCACCCCCATGCCCCCTTACACATCGGCCTCCTCCTTCACAGGGTATTCAGGACTCTTAGGGGGGAGGGAGATAAACCACAAGTTATTGTACATGTGGGGACACACGACATAGGGAGGATAGGGGAAGGGGATATTAGGCAGGGATTTATGGAGTTGGGGTGGAAACTAAAGGCCAAGACTGACAGAGTGGTTATCTCTGGACTCTTGCCTGTACCACGGGATAGTTTAGAGAGGAATAGGGAGAGGGAAGGTTTGAATTCATGGCTGAGGGGATGGTGCAGGAGGGAGGGGTTCAGGTACTTAAGCAATTGGGGCTCGTACTGGGGAAGGTGTGACCTCTATGAGAAGGATGGTCTACACCTTAATCAGAAGGGGACCAATATCCTGGGGGGTAAATTTGCTAAGGCCATGCAGGGAGGTTTAAACTGATTCGGGGGGGGGGAGGGATCCTGAGTAGTGGGGCTGAAAGTGAGGGATGCATGGATGGGGACTGCAATGCACGGCATTGCAGAGGTGGGGTGGAGCAGGGTTTGAAATGTGTATACTTCAATGCCAGGAGTATTCGCAATAAAGTGGGTGAACTTGCAGCGTGGATCAGTACCTGGGACTTCGATGTTGTGGCTATTTCAGAGACATGGATAGAGCAGGGGCAGGAATGGATGCTGCAGGTCCCGGGGTTCAAATGTTTTAGTCGAAGTAGGGAAGGAGGTAGAAGAGGGGGAGGGGTAGCATTATTGGTCAGAGATTGTATCACAGTGTCAGAGAGGAGGTTTGATGAGGACTTATCTGTTGAGGTAGTATGGGCGGAGATTAGAAATAGGAGAGGAGAGGTCACCCTGTTGGGAGTCTTTTATAGACCTCCTAAAAGTTCTAGAGAGGTTGAGGAAAGGATTGCGGAGTCAATCCTGCTTAGGAGTGAAAGTAATAGGGCAATTGTTATGGGGGATTTTAACTTGACTAATATTGACTGGAATTGTTATAGCTCTAGCTCGTTAGAGGGGTCAGTTTTTGTTCAAAGCGTGCAGGAAGGTTTTTTGACTCAGTATGTAGACAGGCCAACTAGAGGTGAGGCTATATTGGATCTGGTGCTGGGAAATGAGCCAGACCAGGTGCTAGACTTGGAAGTTGGTGTGCATTTTGGTGATAGTGACCACAATTCGGTTACGTTCACCTTAGTGATGGAAAGGGATAGGCATGAACCTCGGGCCAGTGGTTTTAGCTGGGGGAAGGGTAATTATGAGGCTATTAGGAGAGAATTAGGAAACATAGGTTGGACTAGGAGATTACAGGGACTGGGAACGTCCGACATGTGGAGTTTTTTCAAGGAGCAGCTACTGCGAGTCTGTGATAGGTATGTCCCTGTCAGGCAAGGAGGAATTGGTAGGGCTAGGGAACCGTGGTGCACCAAAAAAGTTTCTTTGTTGGTTAAAAAGAAAAAGGAGGCTTATGTTCGGATGAGACGTGAGCACTCGGGTAGTGCACTAGAAAGCTTTAGATTGGCTAAGAGGGAGTTGAAGAGCGAGCTTAGAAGGGCTAAAAGGGGACATGAGAAGACTTTGGCGGATAGGGTTAAAGAGAATCCTAAGGCGTTCTATAGGTATGTCAAGAACAGAAGGTTGGTTAGGGCAAGTTTAGGGCCAGTTATAGATGGCAGAGGGAAGTTATGTGTGGAACCGGAGGAGATTGGTGAAGCATTGAACCAATATTTCTCTTCGGTGTTCACGCAAGGGGACATGAATATAGCTGAGGAGGACACTGGGTTGCAAGGGAGTAGAATAGACAGTATTACAGTTGATAAGGAGGATGTGCAGGATATTCTGGAGGGTCTGAAAATAGATAAATCCCCTGGTCCGGATGGGATTTATCCAAGGATTCTCTGGGAGGCAAGAGAAGTGATTGCAGAGCCTCTGGCTCTGATCTTCAGGTCGTCGTTGGCCTCTGGTATAGTACCAGAAGATTGGAGGTTAGCGAATGTTGTCCCATTGTTTAAGAAGGGGAACAGAGACTTCCCCGGGAATTATAGACCGGTGAGTCTCACTTCTGTTGTCGGCAAGATGTTGGAAAAAATTATAAGGGATAGGATTTATAGTTATTTGGAGAGTAATGAATTGATAGGTGATAGTCAGCATGGTTTTGTGGCAGGTAGGTCGTGCCTTACTAACCTTATTGAGTTTTTTGAGAAAGTGACCAAGGAGGTGGATGGGGGCAAGGCAGTGGACGTGGTATATATGGATTTTAGTAAGGCGTTTGATAAGGTTCACCATGGTAGGCTTCTGCAGAAAATGCAGATGTATGGGATTGGGGGTGATCTAGGAAATTGGATCAGGAATTGGCTAGCGGATAGGAAACAGAGGGTGGTGGTTGATAGTAAATATTCATCATGGAGTGCGGTTACAAGTGGTGTACCTCAGGGATCTGTTTTGGGGCCACTGCTGTTTGTAATATTTATTAATGATCTGGATGAGGGTATAGTTGGGTGGATTAGCAAATTTGCTGATGACACCAAAGTCGGTGGTGTGGTAGACAGTGAGGAAGGGTGTCGTAGTTTGCAGGAAGACTTAGACAGGTTGCAAAGTTGGGCCGAGAGGTGGCGGATGGAGTTTAATGCGGAGAAGTGTGAGGTAATTCACTTTGGTAGGAATAACAGATGTGTTGAGTATAGGGCTAACGGGAGGACTTTGAATAGTGTGGAGGAGCAGAGGGATCTAGGTGTATGTGTGCATAGATCCCTGAAAGTTGGGAATCAAGTAGATAAGGTTGTTAAGAAGGCATATGGTGTCTTGGCGTTTATTGGTAGGGGGATTGAATTTAGGAGTCGTAGCGTTATGTTGCAACTGTACACAACTCTGGTGCGGCCGCACTTGGAGTACTGTGTGCAGTTCTGGTCCCCACATTACAGGAAGGATGTGGAGGCTTTGGAGAGGGTGCAGAGGAGGTTTACCAGGATGTTGCCTGGTATGGAGGGGAGATCCTATGAGGAGAGGCTGAGGGATTTGGGATTGTTTTCGCTGGAAAGGCGGCGGCTAAGAGGGGATCTTATTGAAACATATAAGATGATTAGAGGTTTAGATAGGGTGGATAGTGATAGCCTTTTTCCTCTGATGGAGAAATCCAGCACGAGGGGGCATGGCTTTAAATTGAGGGGGGGTAGTTATAGAACCGATGTCAGGGGTAGGTTCTTTACCCAGAGGGTGGTGAGGGATTGGAATGCCCTGCCAGCATCAGTAGTAAATGCGCCTAGTTTGGGGGCGTTTAAGAGATCCGTAGATAGGTTCATGGACGAAAAGAAATTGGTTTAGGTTGGAGGGTCACAGTTTTTTTTTTTTAACTGGTCGGTGCAACATCGTGGGCCGAAGGGCCTGTTCTGCGCTGTAATGTTCTATGTTCTATGTTCACGGACATCGCCACAACCCTTTCACAGGCATCAGCCATAACATCACCACAAATAAGGGGAACGCACCCCAATCAGGCACTCTAGATGGTCTGCCCCTGGCACTGCCCTCGGCACAGGTTGATACTGCCAGGTTGGCATTGCCAGATTGACACTGCCAGGTTGGCAGTGCAAACCTGTGCTGGGAAAGTGCCAGCCTGTACCAGCAGGCAGTGCCAGGACACTACCCCGGTATGTCCCTCTCTCCCTGGGGCTGTACCTACCTTGTTGGCCCCAGTGGGTTCCCCTTGACTGATTCCCTTCTTATATAGCTGATAAACCTCGCCGACGTGATGCCACGTTGTCAAGGTCTGAATATTCAGTGAGGAGGGGGTATCATGTAGCTGGGAAGCCCTTTAATGATATGCTAATGTATTAAAATATATGGAAATGCAGGTCCTTTCCTTTGTGGGTGAGAACCTTGTTGTGTCACTGGCAAGGGGTGGGTGAATTGGGAAAAGGGATCTTGCCGGCGAGAATGTCTTTTCCCAACTCTCTCGGTTTATGCTCGTGGCGAACGTGGGCACAAAATCACCCCCAACGTGAAGGGTACGAGGAAAAGGCGGGGCAATGGCATTTAAAGCATGATGCTCATTTGTAGAGCTGGTGCTCACAGGATGGGCCAAATGGCCTCCTTCTGCACCGTAACAGTTGTGTGATTCTGGTTGGCTGAACATTTTCAAAGGTGTTCAGTCACTCTATCCTTAATTCCAAACAACAGATGTTGGATTAACCGGTCTCTAATTCCCTGGTTTCTCTTTCTCAATGTTCTAAAATAACAGCGTGAAATGCACTGTTGTGCAATCTCAGGATTGAACATATACGTTTCAAAGTACTTCATATGTGATGAATTACGTTGCAGAACAGTGACTGTTATGTGTAGAAAAACGCAGTATTCATGCCTGACCATAAGATCAAACAGCAATGTTGTGATTGGCCACTCTGTCTGCTTTTGATCGTGTGTGTTGAGGGAGAAACGTTGGCCAGGAAGCTGATAATGTCAGCTGATTATCACACATCAACTAACTTTCTCATGAGTTGCACAATGTATTTGCTTCCAGACCAACATAGCAGCTGATTTATTATCAGGGTTAATTATGTCTTTACTTCAGCATTTAACAGCTTATTTCTTGACGATTTGCCAATCAGAGGAGTCAAACGTTCAATCAATAACTTTTTTGATTTTCATCCAATGTGATCATTCCTGTGACCCAATTTTCACATCAAGTTAATTGCTCAGTGCGCTGTATACATGCATTATCAGCATTACTGCTTACTGGCCAATTGAAGCAGTAATTCTGTTTTGTGCTCTGCTCATTTTGCAGAAGGAACTTCCAAATCAGTTTTTAGATGAGATTATTTTGTTTAGTGATAAATGAATCGGCATTTTCTGACAAACAGAATACTTGGCTGCTCAAATCAGGTGAATTCGAACGTTTATTCGAGTCTCTCAAAGCAGTTTTTTAATGTGTAAAACCATTAAGATGGTTCAATTGCGACCGGAAGTTTTTTAAACCATCAACCGAGATCATTTGGATTTGCTCCTCGAGTAACAAATCCCTCTTAACATCCAGTGCCAGCAAAGGTGTTCACATTTTAGCTGCTGATTAAAGCACTCATTACTTTGCAGTCTCTCCCTTCTGGACAATGGATTTGTTTCCTATTCACTGGTTTCAGGTTGGATAGCTGCAGGAAATGTTTGCAAATAGCAGACTTTGAAACAACCATGCAGAACCATTCTTAGTCATTGCAATCCTGTTTACAAAAATGCAGGCAATCCCTGATCCACCTCTGCAATCAATCCCCCAGGACTTTTGCTGATGGATTAGCCTGTGATCGCTTGTCACAAGCTGTTTGAAATTCCAGAAATATTAAGTTGACTGTGCCACCTTCATTCACAAATCCATTAACCTCCACAAAATATTTCCAAGTTGAGAAGACATAACTTTTATCTTCCAGAGACAGTGCTGAAAGTCTTGAATAATTCTTTCTTCATTCAGATGGTCGTATAATGTATCTCTGATGATCCCTTCTTGTAACAAGTGTATAACTGAAGTCAACCCAGAGAACCTTAAATTTTCTGGTTCTATCTTGTTGCCCTTTTTGAATGTTGATACATTAGCCTCCTTCCAGTCCATGGGAAGGATCCTTGATTCTAGATTCTAACAAGCAAGATCGAGGGTGCAATTTTCCCGTTCTGCCTTCCATGGGAATCGTAGCGGGCAGGACACAGACTATGCGAAGGTCTGTTGACCTCGGGTGGGATAATCTGGCTGTGGGGTGAGCGCGGCTGGAAAATCATGCCCCAAGTGTCGGATCAAGCCCAAGATGGGGTGCAATGCTTTTTCTTGTGAGCTTGGATCTTGTATGTCTCTCTTGTGGGGACCATGAATTGGATTCAATTTGAACTTGAATTGGTTTTTGGAGCAAGCGAGGAGATGGATTATGAGCCTGCCCTGTCCGCTTTGTGGATCAGCTCAGTAAATTTAAGAAAGGAATAATTTTTTTTAAAAAGCCCACTGAGTTTACAGAGGCAGAATTTTACAGTCCACAACCCCCTCACCCTCCTCGGCAGGTCTGAAGGTGGAGAGCTGATAAATTGCAGCTTGGATCCTGCCCACAACCTATTTGCTCGCCCTCGATCTGTCTCCCATTTTACAGGGTGAAGGTGTGCGGGGGTTGTTTGGGGCTGCCTTTAGGCCGACTAAATCCCTTAAATTGCAATTAATAGCCACTTAAGTGCCTCAGCCCTCCCCTGGCGACAGGGGAAGACCACACCACGTGGATAGCCCAGCAATCTCCATGGGCTGATGTAGGGAAAGGGTAGAGCACCTCTTTTGGGGATCTCCTGAGTCTATCATTGGTACCTCCACATGTTAACCTCTCCCCCAGCCTCTCTAACGCAGACCCCCAAAACCCTCACTCCTCTTGGTGGGGCCTGTCTGATATTCCATGTGAAGTAACGGGTTACCATTGGGAGACCCTGATACTGATTTAACTGTTGATGTAACTGTGATGCAATGGCACATGACTAAGAGACTGAGATCTGGTGGGGAGCAGAAGTATAACCTTGTGTAGAGTACTGAGATGTATATGGATCTGTAAATAAACAAGAATGGATTTATAGATAATGGTACATGGTAGCATTCTAAGAGTAACGGACAAACCCTAAAGAAACCTTATCAAGAGCCCAAACCTAAAATGAAACATGGTGTCAGCTGGCGGTTTCTGTTTGTTGTTTATATCCGAAATATGGTGGCAGCAGAGTGCAAAGAGCCAGAAAAACTCACCAGAAAACAGAACATTGTGTGTGATGCAGATGATAGTCAAAACACAGAACCAGGGTCCAGACAGCAGTGAGGGCAGATCGCAGGTTATAAGTCAAACTTCTGAAGCAGCAACAGATCCACATGTAAGCATGCAGGCTACACTTTCACACCCAGGACTGTTCCAAAATACAGACGTCTCACAACAGGTTCAACACCAGAACAATTGGAAGTAGAAGTTCTCCGGATATAGAACAGCTCCAGGTTTGCATCAGAAGGAACAGAAGGATTAGGTCAGTACTCTAATCTATGCAGTAGGTGCCATAGCAGACAATATTATTGCACGATGATGTCAATAATGTTTTAAACTCATGAGGAAGTCCCCCTGGCATTCAATTCATACTTCAATGTTCAAGAAAATTTGATCATTGAGTGAGCAAAATTTAAGAGGAGGAAGTGAATACTGGGCAAATCCGTGGATTCATTCATAAATGATCTGTAGATACTCACGGGGAATTACAACAATGGATCTTTTGGATGAATTAATGTGTGATCTATAATGGTTTGGGTTTTAGATGAAACCTTATCAGTTCTTGATGCGCTATCAATAAGGCAAAAGACTACCTGTGTGCCAATACAAGTGTAGGCTTTTATTCACAACAGAATCAGGAGCACATCCCAACAAATAACCGACCTGGACTGAACAAGGGGGAGGAGACAGCCACCTTTATACTAGGTGGCGAGGGGAGGAACCAAACCGGGAGGGGATGTGTCCAGGCATGACAAACACACACAACGGTGATCCATATAGGACAAAGGCACAACTGAGGTCCACCACAGTTCTTTTGCAAATTTGACAAGATCTAACTCTCAAAAATTCAAATAACATGACAGTTCAAGCTTAGGAGGCAAAACAGAATGGTTATTCATGGGGAAAGGAAGTTCATAGAACATAACAGCGCAGTACAGGCCCTTCGGCCCTCGATGTTGCGCCGACCAGTGAAACCGATCTAAAGCCCCTCTAACCTACACTATTCCAATATCAGCCATATGTTTATCCAATGACCATTTAAATGCCCTTAATGTTGGCGAGTCCACTACTGCTGCAGGCAGGGCATTCCACGCCCTTACTACTCTCTGAGTGAAGAATCTACCTCTGAGATCTGTCCTATATCTATCACCCCTCAATTTAAAGCTATGTCCCCTCGTGCTAGCTATCACCATCTGAGGAAAAAGGCTCTCACTATCCACCCTATCTAATCCTCTGATCATCTTGTATGCCTCTATTAATTCACCTCTTAACCTTCTTCTCTCTAATGAAAACAACCTCAAGTCCCTCAGCCTTTCCTCATAAGACCTTCCCACCATACCAGGCTACATCCTAGTAAATCTCCTCTGCACCCTTTCCAGTGCTTCCACATCCTTCCTATAATGCGGCCCTTGGAAAAAAATAGAAAGGAGAAAGCACAGCGAGGCAAAAACCCATGAAATCAGAAAAAGTACTCTATGAACGGTATGTTTTGTCTGTACAGCTTGTGAGAAACAATACTTTTCACTGTATCCCAATACATGTGAGAATAATAAATCAAATCAAATCAATCCCAGAAATAGCTGTAAATCACAAACTGGAAGGAAGGGAGGAACTCAGGAAAATTACAATCACCAGGGAGGTGGCATTGAGCAAATTGTTGGGTCTGCCGGTTGACAACTCCCTGGGTCCGATAGACTTCACCCTAAGGTCATGAAAGAAATGGCTACTGAGATAGTGATAATGAGATAATGACAATGACGAAAATTTTGCCTTTGATCTCAAATAACTCAAACAAACGAACATACAAATTAGGAGGAGGAATAGGCCACTTGGCCCCTCCAAACTGCCCCACTTTGCTATCTTCCAATCTCATGGAACTCTCCCTGAATCTCAGGAATTTTGGAAACTAAAAACCCAGTTTTGATGCACTGGTTTTCATTTTCCAGTATTCCCAAGATTCAGGGAAGTTTCCATGAGATTGGAAGATAGCAAATGGTGGAGCAGGTTCGAGGGGCCAAGTGGCCTATTCCTGCTCCTAATTCGTAAATTTGTCTGTTTGAGTTATTTGAGATTAAAGGCAAAATTTTCATTATCATCATTAACTGCTCCAGTTTGTTTGAAATGAATGGACTCTATAGCACTATGGTTGAGGCAGTCATTACATAACTAAGAAGAACCTTAATAACACATGGCATCTGGATGCTATGATATCAGACAACAGACCTCAATTTGCTACCGAGCTGTTCCATAACTTTGTGCAGGAATATGGATTTGTGCAATGACTAGTTTGCCTAGATATCCTCAGTTGAATGGAGAAGCAGAAAGAGGAGTTCCAACAATCAATGAATTAATGAAAAAGAACAAAAATATTAATTCAGCCCTCCTTAACTCCAGAACCTTACTGCTAAAAAGATGAGTTCTCACCATCAGAACTATTGATGGGAAGATGGTTGCCAACAAAACTTCCAGCTCTGTAACAAACACTGCTATGTAACATTATCCCAGATGATCATGAGCAAGTTAAGAAGCATGAAGATCAACAAAGAGACAGTCAAGCTTGTAATTTTAACTTCAAGCATAGAGCACAAGACTTGAAAGTGCTACAGCCAGGGGGCCCAGGGAGAGTGCGTGGATGTGAGATCAACAGAAAGAAAGTATTATATTAGTAAGCTGTCCACAGCCAAGATCTTAGATAATTGAGACTGACTAGGGAAATATCAGAAGCAAACAAAGAGCCTTGATAGGTCTAACCTGGAGTACTTTGTCTAGTTCTGGATGCCAAATTTGAAGAAGAATGTGAAGCTATGGGAGAAAGTACACAGGAGAATCACAAGAACGATTCAGGGGATAAAGGACTGGAGCTATAAGGAAAGATTGGAGATTTTGGGGCTGTTTTCCTGGGAGAAAAGAAGGCTGAAAGGAGACTTGATAGAAGTATTCAAGATCCTGAGGGATATGGACAGGATATACAGTGGGAAACTGTAACATTACATCAAGAGCAAGAGGGCACAGATTCGGCATAATTATCAAAAGGAGAATAAGTGATGTGAGGAAAAATCTTTTCACCCAGAGGGTGTTTGGAGTCTGGAACAGGTTTGATTGAGGAATTCAAAAGGGAATTGGAATGCGCAAGATTTCGGAGAGGGGAGTGGGATGAGGGAGAATGCGCTTTCAGAGAGCCAGTGCAGACTCGAAGGGCCAAATGCACTGTAAAAATCCTGTGATTGGGAAGGAAATCAATGGAACCGTGGGCATATTATTTAGATCCAGATGGAAACAAGAATCCAGAAACAAGCAGAAACTCTACAACCACCCAAGTGACGAGAGGATGCAGTTTGTCTTCAATCTCAAAATGAAATCAGGGAGATTGGTCAAGGCACCACAGAGATTAACCATGTGAGGTCTGTGACTTTGGGGGGAGATGTAGGAGGATGTATATAATTGGGATAAAACTTGAGGGGAATGCAGATCAAAGGAGTAGCATCACAAGGACCTGATACTATTGTAACTACTGATGTCACTATGATGCAGTGTTACAACACCAAGAGCCTCTGATCGGGTGAGAGGTAGAAGTATAAACTCGCGTAATGTCTTTAGTTTAGAAACGCATCATGTGTCGGCGAAGGCTTAGTGGGCCAAAGGGCCTGCTCCAGTGCTGTACTGTTCTTTGTTCTAATGTACTGAGATATGTATAGATCTGTAAATAAGCAACACTGGTTTTTACAGATGACAGTCTGTGAAGATGAAATCATTGATTGCAATCGGAATTTTAAGATTGCTAAAACACATCTTAACATTGTTACCACTTTTAATTATCACCTCATGTTCTATCTTGACTACTTTGATAATAGATTTTGTTGCTTTTAGCTGAACTCAATATGCCTCCCTGTTCTCTTGAGAGTTATTTTCTTTTAATCTGTACAAATATTTATATGTAGTTCATACTTGGCTTTACGAATGGCCAGCATGGGTTGGCTTGAGTTGGTACTAATTTGGCACAGGAGTTATAAAGGGCATGGTTGTGTGTACGAGGGAAGATGTTGACATGGAGTGTATGAGTGGCCATGGAACTGGTTGGGGGCATGAGGTGCAATGGATTGGCATGGATGGGGCTTGGAGAGTTTGTGGAGGCAGTGAAGAGATGTGAGGAGTGAGGGCTGTCTTTTATTTTACTTTTCCTTCTTTGCTTTGAGAAAGTGCTGGCGCATCGAGGCAGACCCTCCACCCAGCACGCCTCCACATCGAGGAGCCTCAGAAATTAGTCTGGGGTCACCCGCTCACCACCCACCCCTAGAATGAAAATCCGAAGATCCAGGGCGCTTTTTTTCAGATTGTGTTTGTGGAGCTGGGAATTGTCAAAATTTTTGGAGTGAAAATTCACACCATTTGGGTGAATTGTTCTCCATTGGGTTACTAAAGGAGGCTAGACTTTTCCGTTTTGTATGACAATTGGACACCATAATCAAAAACATAATTTCTAAATTTGCAGAGGACACCAAATTGGAGGGATAGCCAACACCGAGAATGCAATTAATTACAAGAGGACATTAATAAACTTAAAGAGCGGGCATAAGAGTGGGAAAATGAATTTCAACATAGGTAAGTGTATTGTATGTATTGTATACCCTGATAAGAAAAATAAGGAGATCACGTAATACTTGGAAAATAAAAGCCTAGATGAGTTAGAGGAGCAATGGGACTCTGGAACATGAATACACAAATCACTGAAAGTTGTGATTTAGACCAACCAGACCATAGCAAAACTGAATCAAACACTAGGATCTATCTTGTGAGGGATAGAATTGAAAAGTAGAGAAGTTATACTCAACTTACATAGAATCTTGGTTAAACCACACCTGGAAATCCTGTGCAGATCTGTTCACCATATAAAGGTGTGAAGGCACCAGAGAGGGGGCAAAAAAGATCTACAAAGATGATGCTAGAACTACAAGGTTATACTTATCAGCATCGGATGAACAGCCTGGGTCTCTTTTCTCTTAAAAAGCAAAGGGGTGACATAATTGAGAACTTTAAAATTATGAAAGGTTTTGATGAAATAGATGTAGAGAGAGCATTTTGACCTGTAAGGAGGAGCAAATCTTGGAGACTATCAATATAAGATAGTCACCAAGAAATCCAAATAGGGAATTTAGAAGCAACTTCTTTACCCAGAGAATGGTGAGAATGTGGAGTTGATGAGGTGAATAGTATGGATGCATTTAGGTAGGAGTCGGATAGGCAAATGAGAGAGGATAGAATAAAAGGTCATAATGGTAGAATTAAATCAGGAAGGATGGGAGAAGGTTCAAGTGGAGAGCTAGCATGGACTGGTTGGACTGAATGGCCTGTTTCTGTGCTGTATATTCTGTGTATACATATATATGTAATTCGATTGGTCATAGGGAGCCTTGAAAGTGATAAAGTTTCCAAAAATTGAGAAGAGAAACTCTGAACTGTTTTGAATTAATAGTCCGAATGCTCGCCGCATTACGTATGCAAATTGTTTCAGTGTTTTCCTCTGTCCAGCTGTGACTGATTCTTTCGAGAATCTTGAGTGCCAATGTTTCTCAATGATTGACACCAGACATCAGAGAAATGCCACATTCCCTTCTCTATTCAATATTTTTCCTTTCCTTTGACAGTGGGGAGATTACATAACGTTGATATTCCTCAGCTATCTCCTTTATTTTCCCGTTTCTGTTCAGCATCCTGTGCTCCCCTACTGCGTTCTTCTGTCCGTTTCATCATAATCACTAACATATTCTTCTATCTAATCAGAATAAGGTCTCTGTCTCAATAAAGTATGGACCCCCCAGGGCAGAACTGTCCCAAATTCGGCATGAATTGAAAATTCTCACTCAGGGCAGACACAGGGTTGGCGAGTTGTGGGAAATACAAAATTCCACACTGCTGTGCTGGGATGTAACACAAGGAGTTTCATTTAGCATTTAATTGTGCTTTATATATATATGACTCGAAGATGTTTTATATTGATATGGTGAGCTAGATTTCTGTCTTTGAAAAGAAGAAAGCAGCGAGGTCCAAACTGAGCTGGTAAAAGAAGAAGCGACACAGTTTGTTGTTGATTTTTCCTCAGGGTTTAGCTGCTGTAAGGGACGTGACAGCCTCATGGGGCTGATTGACAGACACAGCCAGCTCATACGTTCATGTCTTTCTCACACTATGGGCAGGATTTTATGCCGCAGTTTGCAGCGGACAGCAATGGAGTTGGGGGAGGGGGGGGGGGGGGGGGGGGGTGGTGCAAAATATCACGGGAGCCAAGAAAAAGGAATTTACAACGATAAGATTTCCCACAGCAATTGTCCCCAGCCCCCTCCATTGGCAAAAGTGGAGTCACAGTTGGACAGGATGGTGAAGAAGGCATTTGGCATGCTTGATTTCAATTGAATACAGGAGTTGGGGCGCCTTATTGAAGTTGTACAAGACATTGGTAAGGCCACACTTGGAATACTGTGCATAGTTTTGGTCACCCTATTATAGACAGGATATTATTAAACTAGAAAGAGTGCAGAAAAGATTTACTAGGATGCTACCAGGACTTGATGGGTTGAGTTATAAGGAGAGGCTGGGTAGACTGGGACTTTTTTTTCTGGAGGGTAGGTGGCTTAGGAGTGATCCTATAGAAGTCTATAAAATAATGAGAGGCATAGATCAGGTAGATAGTTAACATGTTTTCCCAAATGTAGGGGAGTCTAAAACTAGAGGGCATAGATTTAAGGTGAGAGGGGAGAGATTCAAAAGGGTCCAGAGGGCAGTTTTTCACACAGAGAGTGGCGAGTGTCTGGAACAAGCTGCCAGAGATAGTAGTAGAGGCGGGTACAATTCTGTCTTTTAAAAAGCAGTTCGACAGTTATATGGGTAAGATTGGTATAAAGGGATATCATTAGCGGGCAGTCTTTCTGTAACCTCCCCTGACGATCAACAATCAGCCCCTGGCATGCAACGTCAAGCCAACGTGTTTTACAACAGCTCTTTAGAAGCAGGAACCTGGCGGTGTCTCGTCCGGAGAGGAATCCAGAGGTAAGCGGACATTCAACTCAGACAGGGGGTCCGTGGCAAAATCTGATGAGAACAGGCAGGCACAAATAGGATGCAAATAGTGAGGTTTAACACAGCGACAAAGGAGGTTTAATTCTTGCATAAATGCTCACTCTCTACAATTGCCTAACACCAGTGCCCACTCGGTGCAACTAAACTCTCATCATCTTCCTAAACCCATCTTTATATCTTGGTGTCTGCCCAAGATTCACCGCAGAGGTGGCGGCTGTCGTGTCCTGTTGCCTTTGGCGTGTGTCCTCTGGGCCACCATGGCCAAGAAGGCCCCAGCATGCTTTTGGGGTTCTGCAGTGTGGTAGTGCCACCCTCCTCAGTGTGCGAGGCTGGAGCAGGAACGGTCACAGAAGGGTGGGAGCCGGATGGGCCGGGCATTCCCTGAGCCTCCCGACTGGAAGGCTATGGACCAGCCTCTCCCCCTCCATATGTGCGTTCGATGGCCCCTGGCTTCCTCCTAGGGATGGAGGAGCAGCTGGAGTGAGGTGCAAAAGCCATACCATCGCATGGTGCTGGCACTCGTGGATGCCCACAAGTGCCTGTACCAGCGCAGGGCATAAATCCTGCAGAAAAAATCTCTACTGCGGCTGCCACCCTCGCGGTGTTCACCTGGCTGCTTCAGATAATCTCCTCAGTCATATTGTAACGAGACTCCTCCAGTCATCCTTGCAATCCGAGGAGTGATGCAGACATTGATTCCTGATGTTCCTTACTCTTCCTTTGGAGTTCCAGCAACTGCAGGATGAGCGAGGCCAGAGACACATTTTCTGATTGGGGCTTATCAGAGTCCTGGTATCCAGCTGTCCTCTGAGTGCCGGATCCCTGGCACGTCCCTGCCTCCATCTGTTGTGGATCAGAAAAAGTGTGGTGCTCACCAATTTGTGACCCTGGAGCCCCCCTACTACTGCACCCCACTGAGGTGTGTGTCCCCCTGCTGGTGGAGATTTACAGCCAAAAGCTGTAATGTATCTTCACGGTGCATGTCTGAGAATTCCTCGAAACTGCTGTCCGAGCTAACCTCTTCCGCCCAGCCTGACGATGGCTTTGGCTGATCTCCTTGCTGTGCCTGCAGGAGAAGGGAGATGGCATGAGTGTACGGAAGAGGCATAAGGATGTAAGAAATGGAACTCACGTGCATTTCGCAAGGTCAACAACCAGGTTCTGGATCCTCACTTTTATTTCTTGTATCCACCTTACCCTCGGCACAGGAGAGGTCTTATCCCCCCCCCCCAGTAAGCAGGGTGGATCTCTCCTCAAACTCTGTTAGGAATTTCAACTCAGCCATTTGTTCACCTGACTGTGTTCTCACCCGGCAGTTGTCAGAGAGATTTTCCTGCAAGAGAACGGATGGATGAGCAAACCATGCGGCTGGAGTGTGAGTGGGGGAGCAGACATGAGAACAGTGACTTACCCTGGCTGAGTGGAGGAGGTCATTGATTCACTTCCTGCACTGCACTCCCGTCTTCCTGTGCAAGGAGTTGGTGCTTACCAGCACAACCACCACCGTGCATGTTGGGTTGGTGACCTTGCCAGAGGGTCTCCTCCCTGCCTGAGAGTAAAGGCTCCGGACTCTTGCCTCCATTGTGTCCAGCATTCTGGTCAGGTCTCGGTTTGAAAGTTTGAAAGTTAACACAGATATCAGAAGGACATATTTCACACAGAGGGTCGTGGGGGCCTGGAATGTGTTGCCGGGCAAGGTGGTGGAGGCGGACACACTGGGAACGTTTAAGACTTATCTAGACAGCTATATGAACGGAGTGGGAATGGAGGGATACAAAAGAGTGATCTAGTTTGGACCAGGGAGCGGCGCGGGCTAATTGTTCCTGGTTTCTCGTTTCAAGGCTTCATTCTACGATCATCTTGCTGGTGCCAGTACAGAGTGAGACTGCGGATAGTTGGGAACCTGTCTCGGGGGCAGGGGATTCATATGGTGTTCGTGGAAGTGGAAATGACTAGGGTTGGGAAGCATTTTCCGATCGGGGCCATTGTGATCTCCTGGACTCGTTTCGATCGCCTCAGGGGGTCGGAGAGGAATTTCCCAGATTTTGTTTTCCCCATATTGGCCCTGGGGTTTTTCACTCTGGGTTTTCGCCTCTCCCTGGAGATCACATGGTCTGGAATGGGGGGGTGGGAGTAAGTTAATAGGTTGTAATGAACAAAGCATCGTAGCTGTGAGGGACAGCTCGGTGGATAGGATATTGGTATGTAGATAGGCTGGAAAATTGGGTGGGGATCCTGGATTCAGGATTCAATCCTGGACCGGGGAGCGGCGCGGGCTTGGAGGGCCGAAGGGCCTGTTCCTGTGCTGTATTGTTCTTTGTTCTTTGTTCTTTGTTTTGCTCAGCCATCCTGTGCTTTGAATTGCTATGGAGGCATTTAAGGTCAGCTGGCATTACTGAAGCACTCAGCCTGAAGGCGGGTGGGTGAATCAGATTCTGACTGCCACTGAGGCAGTGTGAAGCCCGAGATACACGGGAAAAACTGCCATTGCTGCAAAACCCCAATTTTCCTGCTCAACTTGACACCACCAAAATATCGGAAAATTCTGGCCACTGTTTTCATCGAATCATAGAATCCCTACAGTGTAGAAGGAGGCCACTCAGGCCATCAAGTCTACACTGACTCTCCAAGGGCATCCCACCCTATCCCCTTAACCCCATGTATTTACCTCACTAATACCCTTAACCTACACATCTTTGGACATTGAGGAGCAATTCAGCATGGCCAATCCACCTAACCTGTACACCTTGGACTGCGGGAAGAAACCGAGCACCCAGAAGAAACCCACTAAGATACGGGAAGAACGTGCAGACTTCACACAGGCAGTGACTCAAAGCCAGAATCGAACCCGAATCCCTGGAGCTGTGAGGCAGCAGCACTAACCACTGTGCCACCGTGCCGTTTTAGATCACGTGTTCCTATTGACTTCTTTCAATTGACTGATCAGGTTTCTTTCATTCTTTTCAAAGTTATGATAGCCTTGAAATTCCTGTTCCTGCACAAATTAGTGCAAACACCACATTGTGAGTTGTCTCAGTCCTCATAATTTGCATTCAAATCAACCTCATGTCTGCTCCTGGCCCATGTGGAAAGCACACGTGCTGAATTGGTGTGGCACATGTAACTGTCTTGCACAGGCATAGGAGCTGCAGCATCCTCATCTGGGATGGCAGGGAATGTGCTGAAAATAACATGAAAATGGGGGCTGATGCAGCAAGAGTGAGGAAAGCAAGAGCGTCAGTGTCTTCAATGAGATCGAAGGGCACATGCTTCAGAAAGCTAACCTGGCAGGAGATTGTTGATGGAATCAGTACTATCTGCAGCACCCAGAATATCTGGATCCAAACATGAGAGAAAATGATATACTCGAAGGAAGCTGGCAAAATAAAGCTACAGAATGACTTGCCAAGCAATTGGTCCACGTGCAAACTTGTTTCTTGATAACGTGATACTTATTTCCTATTGCCTGATACAAAGCCTTTATACAATCACAGCCCATTGAATGTTTACCATGAAAAACCTTACTGCAGGATGGTACAAGTTGCACTTTAAATGTAAAGAGACACCCTTCTAGTTGTATAATGCATATTCATTAAGGGACAAACAAGATGGGTTGCAGGTTATACTCCTTAACCCTGCATTCTCTCAAGGCTCCTTCTCTGCTTGCAATGCAATATGGTATTTAATAAAAGGAAATATATCCAAACGGAAGGAGGGCCTGAGAAACAGGAAATCATCCTGGATATAAAACATAAAGGAAATGGGAGAGGGAAAAACCAGAATTCTCTTTTTCCTACATATCTCCACCTCCACTCCACCTCCTAAAAGTTCAGGTCTTCCTGTGCTTGTCAAGCCTTATGTCCTTAATAACAATGATGCACAGATATGCAATTAACCATAAAAATATCCCATAATATATTGTGACATAAACATTGTCAAAGTGACTTGTTAGCCAACATCATGATATAGTTTAAGTTTATTTATCAGTGTCATAAGTAGGTTTACATTAACACTGCAATGAAGTCACCACGCTAGCATGCTCAATTCACCTAACCAGCACATCTTTCGGACTGTGGGAGGAAACCAAGGCAGACACAGGAAGAATGTGTAGACTCCACACAGACAGTCACCCAAGCCAGGAATCAAACCTGGGACCCTGGAGCTGTGAGGCAGCAGTGCTACCCACTGTGCCACAATGCCAAGGAATATATATATTCCTCTTCTGTTATAGGCCTGAAAGAATTGTCTGCTGATGCTGCCAGTGAGCAAAGCAACATCCTATGGCAGCCTCCATCACTCCTAATAGCACAGTGAGTGACACATACCCAGAGGATGTATACAGTAAGCTCAAAGAGGTCACACCAGCTCAGAAACAGCACATAGGTAAAAAGGAACAAGTGGTGCTAAGGGAAGAGGAGCAGGCACCTGCTATTTCAGCTGTACTCTCTGGAAATATTGGCCTCACAATTCATGCAGTTAAAGTGAGCTTGATATTTTAAAGAATTTTTTTCTCAGTATAGGTGACACTGGAAAAACCATGTTAATAAACTTACTATCCTGTGGATGAGGTTGTTTGCTTGATGCAATTTAACTAGAAACTTACTGAAATGGTGATAGCTGAGAGGTGATATTATTGCTGCTTTGAAGATTGTATCGGGCTAGATAATGCAAATTAGTGCACACTGTTTTATTTTACCCAGAACAGTAGAACTAGAGGACACTGCCTAAAATCAAAGTGGCGTAAATTCAGGACTAATTTGTGGAACATTATTTCAGTGAATGGATTGTAAATCTATGCGGCCGGCTCAACTGGGAGATGATGGAAGTGGGAAGTGTTAATGCATTCACATTGGGTGGGATTCTTCCAGCAAATAATATTTTGAGATACAATATATAAATAAGCTGGGATTTATTGTATGTTTTGTAATAATCCCAGTGGTAACATGAACAGCATTGTGTTCACAGTGTGTGTGTGTCTGTCGTTGCCTTAATAGTATCATTAAGCACAGCTGTTTAAGTCGCTTTTATCTCCCAGGAGATGCGTTTCCTCTCTTCATTCCATTTCAAATAAGCCTGTCACAGATCATTGGTGTAAAATGAAAGCATGCGGGGCTGGGGGCGGGGGAGGATGTTCTCAAAAAGTAGGCATTGGAATCATGCTCCAGTACTGATGAAAGCCCAACAACCTTGATACAGTCCTCTTCTGCTGAATGATAAATGTGGTGACTAATGCAGCCGTCAGCTCATGATGCATCCATGGGCAGTAAAGTGATGAATGCTAGAGTCAAACAAGAAGAAATGAAGGCCAACGTGATTCTGATACGGTGACTGGAAGGACAGACCAAATTGTGGATGTCAGGGGTGACTCTTCGAATGAATTGCCCCAGGAAGAACATTTTGGGAAACCATCACTGCACAGACTGTAATTTGCTATTCATTAATTTTAGTGGTTGAAAAGCATCATGAAACCCTGGGGGCGGTATGGTGGCACAGTGGTTAGCACTGCTGCCTTACAGTACCAGGGACCCAGGTTTGACTCCCGGATTAGGTCACTGTCTGTGCAGAGACTACAAGTTCTCCCTGTGTCTGTGTGGGTTTCTTCTGAGTGTTCCAGTTTCCTCCCACAGTCCAAAAGACGTGCTGGTTAGATGCATTGGTCATGCTAAATTCTCCCTTAGTGTACCCAAACAGTATATGTGAGTGTGGCGACTTCGGGATTTTCACAGTAATGTGACACTAATAAATAAACTTAAACTCTTATCTGGAATTCTTTCTGTTGAGGTGGCATGCCTGTATCATTGGCTCCCTGCAAAACTTTAGCCTCCTAAGGCATTAATCTTCAGTGAATCGCTGTTGCTGATTCTTGGGATGGAAGGTATAGCAGAAAATCCAGGCTGCCAACCTTTCCTGTTTCCTTGTTGGTCTACCTTAAGTCAAATGCCAGAGGAACACTAAAGGCTGTAGTGAACATTCTGTGTATTGAAACTTGAAAGCTCATTAATTTCCCCATTAATTCCTGACAAGCAATATGCTCAGCTATAACGCCTGATTGACATGGGCAATAGGAACACAATACATGTGCAATGTGCAATGCAACTGCACTACTTGGGCACTTTCTCCATTAATGCTAAATTATGCAGGTAAGAACCACATTAATGCACTGGAAGTGCGCACTTTCCCTCTGTTCATTTGATTTAGTGTAACTGGTTATTGATTTATTCAAACTCGGAATAGTGCGTACTTCTGGGCAGAAAAGGCTCTTCCTCTTTAAAAAAAAATTTGGGAAGCATCCTGATTTGACTGTGTTATCATTACCCTTAAAGTCAGCAGTAATGTTAGGGTTATTGCTGTTTACTGGAATGAATGCGGATGTTGGATGAAATCTGTGCACAATAAATTCCAAATAAGCTGAAGATAAACAGGAGCAGATAATGGATAAGACACTTACCAAAAATGAATGTGATTACTTGAAACAATATCAGCAGTTTAATATCGAAGAATAAAACTATTTGATGAGTAGGATAGCTATTACCTTGTTACTTAAAATCTAATAGAAATGATCTCTGGTATCCAACTCTTTCAAACTGAAGAAGTGTGGAACCGATTAGGGCATTTCTTTCTCTGTCCCACTCATGCTGGATTGCATGGCTGTTTCTGGTCTTTTAATAACATTTAAAAATGTGCCTATGTTTACATAAAATGGTTTTCCATGCAGCACAGAAAATGCCATTCCTTTCATCGTCTATAACTTACAGTTTCTGTAATTCATGTTTTCTTCAAATTCTTTCCAAATTATTTTTTCACAAATTCTAACATCTTTTACAGATTTAGTTGTAACGGGATGCGGTGCCAATCATTACTGTAGACCTAATCATGAGATGTTTTGTTTTTCACTTGGTAAAAGTTAGCCGGCAGAATTATACGTAAATAAATATGACTGCTGCCAGAATTGAAGCTCTGTGGTGCTATGCACGGAAGTGTGCTTTGAGCACTCTGAACAACTGGAAACTTTTCTCACATAAGTAACTACACTCTGAAACCATTTATCAGAGCTATCAAAAATGTGGCCATCTTTTCATTTTAGTTAAGGGAATTCCGGTGAATAGGATGTCATGTTGACTTCAGCTCTGCACTACTCTTATAAGCAATATAATCTTCCATAATTACCCACCATAAACTCAAAGTGTTGCACAAGTACATTCTTGCAATGATAAAACTAATGAAACTGCTAATGTGGCTAAATAATACTAGACTTGGTTAAGTGAAAGCAGATAATCAACTTTAGTGAGAGACAAAGGGTCATTTTATTTTATCGATTCTCACCAAACCTTTGGTAGCATCCCTAGAGGAGATAGTGGTGCATTTTGGTGTTGTCAGTGGGCTTGTAATCCAGTAACTTTAGGAACTCAGGTTCAAATCCCACCACAGCAGATGGTGCAACATGAATTCAATAAAAATAATCTGGAAATAAAAGTTTAATGATGACCAAGAAGCCATTGTCAATTACCATAAAAACCCATCTGCTTCACTAATGCCCTTTAGGGAAGGAAATTGGCCATCCTAACCTGGTCTGGCCTACATGTGACTCCAGACCCCAGCAATGTGGTTGACTTTTAACTGTCATCTGAAATGGCCTAGCTGCTCAGTGCAAGGGCAATTTAAGGTATTAATTAACCTGTATCTTATCCACTGGGGTTGGAATTCAAACACATTTTAAATAGATATGGCATGCATGACAGAAATATGGCTAGCCAGCAATGCCTACATCCTATAAAAATGAATTTACAAGATGGTTGTTGATGTCTTGCTACAATTGTATAGAGCCTTGGTGAGGCCGCACTTGGAGTTTTATGTGCGGTTTTAGTCTCTTTGCTTCAGGAAAGGTATTCTTACCATACAGGGAATGCAACAAAGATTCACTAAGTTAATTCCTGGGATGGAGGGATTGTCCTATGTGGAAAGATTAAATAGGTTGACCTTTATTCTCTGGGGTTTGAGGTGATCTCATTCAACCTTACAAAATTCTTACAGGGCTCGACAGCGTAGATGCAGGAAGGATGTTTCCCTTGGCTGGGGGGGTCCAGAACCAGGGGGACACAGTCTCAGAATTAGGAGAAAGTCATTTAGTACCGAGATGAGGAGGAATTTCTTCACTCAGATGGTGGTGAATCTTTGAAATTCTCTACTCCAGAGGGCTGTGGAAGCTCAATCACTGACTGCTTTCTGGACCGAGATTGATAAATTTCCATATATTAAAAACATCAAGGGATATGGAGATAGTGTAGGAAAATGGCGTTGAAGTAGAAGATCAGCCGTTATCATACTGAATGGCAGAGCAGGCTCGAAGGGCTGAATGGCCTATTCTTGCTTCTATTTGTTGATATTCTTGTGGATATTTTTAACTCTTCTCTCCCAGCTTGTGCAGATTTGTTCCTGGAATCAAGATTTGGGTATTTCCACATTGTTCATCTTTCTTCAGAGATTGAAATGACATTGATGAAAAGATGTTCACTAAGAACCACCGCAAGAGAACTACTTAGTAGGTAATTTATTGAAACAAAAATCACACCTTGCGCTAATGTATCTAGTGACAATGCTAATTTCAGATTCTGTCAGCTGTTTCTGAAAAGCACAGGAAGCCCCATTGGATAATACACAGGTTAATGTGGACATATTTTCATTTTGGAGCTTCTCTATCACAGATGTGTGTGCAAGCACTGCCTGTGTCTGAAAAATGCAAAATAGCAGCAAATCTATCCAACTAAAGAAGTTGGTCGGTTAATTTTTTTTCCATAGCCTGAAATGTCTCCACTGGAGCAAAGCATTCCCATAACTGAGTAAAATAGAACATAAAGGCAAAGCTACACATGCAGGAAATATCAAATGAAAACAGAAGATATTGGAAATGCATTCAATCTGTCAGCATTTGTTAAGAGAAAGGATGATTATATTCCCAGTAAGCTAGCATGGGAACCCAAACATTGTCATACAGACTGTTAGAATGTAACCAATGATAACATTGGATCTGCTGCAGTGTGACCAATGATAACAAGCTGTAAGGGTCAGCAGACCCAATAAACTATGTAACCAATGAAAAAATGTTGTGATGATCAGCTGACCAGTTGACTCAGTATAAATAAGAACCTGTTGGGAATTGTTAATTTGCTTGTAATGGCCCAGAGTGAGGCCTCAAGTGTTGGAGTAATGAAGTTTCTTTATTAAACCTTTCTCTTTGATTTATAAGTTAGAGTAAGTTTTGTTTTACCTTATCGCCTACACCTGAAGAGGTTCTTCTGGAGGATCAACACAGACAACTCACAAGTCAGCCCCTTTTAAGTTGCTGCACGATAAAACTTAAAGGGGCTGTTAAATAGATCACCCACACAATTCAAAAAGAAACTGAGAGAGTTCCGAGCTAATAATGTTTTGCACGTGTATGTTTTAACCGAATAGGTCTGATGCACATTTCATTCACACCTTATTTTCACAAATTCTGACTGACCCATTTTGCATTTTCATATTGTCTGGTATTGTCCCTCGAATTGATACTGTAACTACTTTGAAGTCGCTTTAATTTTAGAAACATAGAGAATAGAGGCAAGAGTGGACCATTTGGCCCGTTGAATCTGCTTCATCATTCAACATGATCATGGCTGATCCTCTTACCGTAACACCATACTCAGGTGCTCTCCCCAAACCCCTTGACACCTTTAGAGTCTAGAAATCGATCTATTTCATTCTGAAGTATATTCAGTGATTCGGCCTCGACAACCTTTTGCAGAGGAGAATTCCACAAATTCACCATCCTCTGAGTGAAGAAATTTCTCCTCATCTTAGTCCTCAATGGGCTGCCCCATATCCTGAGACAGTGACTCCTAGTTCTCGACCCCCACAGCCAGAGGAAACAGCTTTCCATATTCCAGTGATGCCATGGAATTTCAAGGCAGGCTGATAGCTGCTATTGCAGGGAGCTCATACAGGTGCCTAACAGAAAACTGACTAGTCTGGAAAATTGAAATGTCAAATCAATTTAAGATAATTGGTAAAAGAAGCAAAAGTGATAGAAGAATTTAGTTACAGCGAACGTGAAAGTGCATAATAAATAACAAGTGACATGCTTTTAACACTGTAAATGTGATTGCTGTTATGTCTGAAATATTTGGTGCCTATCTCTACGAAATCCTGGAATTCTTTCACCATCGCGACTGACCCATCACTGCTTTTGAAGTTTTATTCAGGGTCCTGAAGACAAAATGAGCTTTGCCGCTCTCGGGGGTCAATTTTACCATTCCGCCCGCCACAGAGCGGGCGAGGGGTGAACCATGGAAAGGTCCATTGACCTCGGGCAGGATTTTACGGTTTCGGGACGAGCGCGGCTGTACAATTCCGCCCTCGGTCTATTTGATGGGACCCTCTTACAGAAAATGTGTCTTCTGAGCAACACTTCGGCAGACACCAGTGCTCCTCCAGGTTGTCATTCTTCCTGGGGGAACCTGGACCCTTCAGCGGCAGTTAGCTATTCAACAAAGGGATTTTCCCTCTCATATCTAAACTATCAATTCCATGATCAGTGAAATTATCAGCATGCTTAATGGAATACTCAAAACAGGTCAACGACATGCTTGCATGACCCCATGGATAGCTTTGGCCCAATTTCCCATTTGCATACCAACAAAAGCAAATGATTGACCAAAAAAAATGCAATGCACTGGAGAAAGAGATTAAACACTGTATTCAACTGATCTCCCCTGGTGAAAAGAATCTCTCTGATAAGCAGTGTTTTGAGTGGAAAATTTTAAGCAACTGCATTCAGAATGCTGTGCCAGATTTAACGGCAGAATCCCCGCTTCAGTGTTAGAAGTGTGTGAGCTCAAGTCTTCCCCATCCAGAGATTTGGGCCCAATATCGAGGCTTATATTTTATTGAATTACCAAGGCGGCACGACAATAATGTGGGAGTTGCCCTTTGGATGAAATGTTAGAACAAGGCCCAACCTCCCTCTCTGCGGGAGGCACAAACAAACCAATGCACGACTCAAAGACGGAGAAGGGAGGTTAAGGCCCTGATCAACACTTTTCCTACAATCAACACTATTAACAGCTCAAATTGGCTGCTGTATTTCCCAATATTCTTATCGCGGCTACAAGTCAAAAGTGCTTTTGAACATACTGGAGACATAAAGCACGATGTTGATGCATGCCCTTTTCTTTCTAAATTATCCTACTTGGTGATGGTTGCTGTGACCACAATTAAGTGTTTGTCAATTAATAATGGAATAGAAATTTCATTATTAATCAGTAATCTCATATTTCACGGTCAGATAAAGTTTCCCAACCTGTACTGTTCATCTTCCTTGGATCAGTGTTTCTTGGGATGTGTCCTGACTTGTCACGATTAAAGCTAGGATTGGATTTCTATGATTGGTTCAATAACGCCGACACAGGCTCACATGTCACAATCTGATGAGCTAACTCGGGTTGGATGGTCTGAGCCATTTTTCCTTCTACCTGCTTATTCTTCCAGCGGAGCAGGCAGAGAGGGGAGTGATTTTGGAGAGGAGAGCTGGAAGGTGAGGGTTTTTGATTTTAACTTACTTTTTTCGAAGTTTTTTTTTCCAGAGCAGCAGGAAACCGGAAGTAGGCCGTGGGGAGACCTGGGAAGGTTTTTTTTCCCCAATAAATTTGAACGGTGAGGAAACCTGAGACACTACACGTGTCAGTGTCTCCCACCCTTCCTCCTCCTCTAACCTAAAAGAAAAGACTCGGTGTGAGAACAGGTAAGCTTTTCTTTTCTTTTTCTTTTTCTAACTCTTCTTATCTTGTTGGGAGTTTGGGTGGAGAGAATGGCAGTTAGGGCAGTTCAATGCTCCTCTTGCAGGATGTGGGGAGGAAAGGGTCACCATTAGTGACCCTGCTGACTTCACCTGTGGGAGGTGCACCCAGTTCCAGCTCCTCACAGACTGCCTTAGGGAATTGGAGCTGGAACTGGATGAACTTCGGATCATTCGGGAGGCAGAGGGGGTAATAGATTGCAGTTATCGGGAAGTGGTAACACCTAAAAACGAAGCTAGCTGGGTGACAGTCAGGAGAGGGGAGGGGAGGAAGCAGTCAGTGCAGGGATCCCCTGTGGTTGTTCCCCTCCAAAATACGTATACCGTTTTGGATACTGTGGGGGGGGGGGGGGGGGGATGACCTTCCAGGGGTAAGTCATGGTGACCAGGTCTCTGGCGTGGAGTCAGGCTCTGTGGCTCAGAAGGGAAAGGGGGAGAATGGGAGAGCAATAGTAGTGGGGGACTCAATAGTTAGAGGCACAGACAGGCGGTTCTGTGGGCGCGAACGAGACTCCAGGATGGTAGTCTGCCTCCCTGGTGCCAGGGTCCTGGATGTCTCTGAGCAGGTAGAAAGCATCGTAAAAGGGGAGGGTAATCAAACAGACGTCATTGTCCACATTAGTACAAATGACATAGGCAGAAAGAGCAGGAAGGTCCTGCGAGAGCAATTTAGGGAGTTAGATAGAAGGCTAAAAAACAGGACTTCTCGGGTAGCAATCTCTGGATTACTCCCCAGGCCACGTGCTAGTGAGGCTAGGAACAGGGAGATTGTGCAGCTGAACAGGTGGCTAAAGAACTGGTGCAGGAGGGAGGGTTTCAGATTCGTGGATCACTGGGAAGTCTTCCAGAGAGGATGGGACCTGTACAAGAAGGATGGGTTACACCTGAACTGGAGGGGCACCAATATCCTGGCTGGGAGGTTTGCTAGTGTGGTTCGGGTGGGTTTAAACTAATGTTGCAGGGGGGTGGGAATCAGAACAATAGGTCAGCAAGTGTAGAGACTGGGGGCGAGCATGGGGCCAAGACAAGGCTACCTAAGAGGAAGAGCAATCTGGGGGAGGATGAACTCAGTGGGCCTGGAGGTCTGGAGTGCATCTGCTTAAATGCAAGGAGCATAACGGGCAAGACAGATGAACTTAGAGCCTTAACGCATGCGCGGAACTTGGATGTGGTTGCAGTGACAGAGACTTGGTTAAAAGAACAGGACTGGCAGCTGAATATTCCGGGGTATAAGTGTTTTAGGCGAGACAGAGGAGGGGCTAGAAGAGGTGGGGGAGTAGCAATACTGGTTAGGGAGCATATGACAGCAGTACAGAGGGTGGACAATTTGGAAGGATCATGTAACGAGACACTGTGGGTAGAGCTCAGAAACAGGAAGGACGCAGTCACTATGCTGGGGGTATACTACAGGCCTCCCAACAGCCCACGGGAAGTTGAAGAACGGATATGTAAGGAGATTCTGGACAGGCGTAGAAAAAGTAGGGTTATTGTAGTGGGAGACTTTAATTTCCCTCATATAGACTGGAAATTCCTTAGGGCTGGGGGTCCGGACAGGGAGGAATTTGTAAAATGTGTCCAGGAAGGTTCTTTGGAACAATATGTTGATAGTCCACCTAGAGAGGGGGCTATACTGCACCTAGCACTGGGGAATGAGCCCGGTGAGGTCATCAAAGTTTCACTGGGGGAACATGTGGCCAACAGTGACCACAATTCTGTAAACTTTCAGATAGTCATGGAAAAGGATGAGTGTTGTCCTATGGGTAAGGTGCTGAATTGGGGGAAGGCTAACTACAGCTGGATTAGGCAGGATTTGGTGGCGGTTGATTGGGAGAGGCTGTTCGAGGGTAAATCCACATCTGGCATGTGGGAGTCTTTTAAGGAGCAGTTGATAGGACTGCAGGACAGGCATGTGCCTGTGAAGAGGAAGGATAGGAAAGGTAGGATTCAAGAGCCGTGGATAACCAGAGAAATTGTGGGTCTAATCAAAAAGAAAAAAGAGGCGTACATAAGGTCCAGCAGCTAAAAACAGATGGAGCACTGGAGGGATACAGAGAAAGTAGAAAAGAACTCAAACAGGGAGTTAGAAGGGCAAAAAGGGGTTACAAAATGTCCTTGGCAGGCAGGATTAAGGAAAATCCCAAGGCATTTTATACATACGTTAGGAAGAAGAGGGTTGTCAGAGAAAGAGTCGGACCTCTCAAGAACAAAGGAGGGGAATTATGCTTAGAACCCAAGGAAGTGGGTGAGATCCTAAATGAGTACTTTGCATCAGTATTCACAAAGGAGGGGGACACGTTGATTGGTAGTGTCTCAGAGGGATGTGTATACCCGTTAGAACAAATCGAATTACAAGGGAGGAAGTGTTAGGTGTTTTAGGAAGCATTAAGGTAGACAAATCCCCAGGGCCAGATGGCATCTGTCCTAGATTACTGAGAGAGACAAGAGATGAAATTGCTGGGCCTCTAACAGAAATCTTTGTTTCTTCATTGAACACAGGTGAGGTCCCAGAGGATTGGAGGATAGCAAATGTGGTCCCGTTATTTAAGAAGGGTAGCAAGGATACCTGGGTAATTCTAAACCAGTGAGCTTGACGTTTGTGGTAGGGAAATTGTTGGAGAAGATTCTTAGAGATAGGATCTATACACATTTAGAACTGAATAGTCTCATTAGCGACAGACAACATGGTTTTGTATGAGGGAGGTCATGCCTCAGAAATTTGGTTGAGTTTTTTGAGGAGGTGACAAAAATGATTGACGAGGGAAGGGCTGTGGATGTCGTCTATATGGATTTTAGTAAAGCATTTGACAAGGTCTCTCATGGCAGGCTGGTGCAAAAGGTTAAATCTCACGGGATCAAAGGTGAACTAGTTAGATGGGTACAGAACTGGCTTGGCCATAGAAGACAGATGGTAGCAGTGGAGGGGCCTTTTTCTGATTGGAGGTCTGTGACTAGTGGTGTTCCGCAGGGCACTGTACTGGGACCTCTGCTGTTTGTGATATATATAAATTATTTGGAAGAAGATGTAGCTGGTCTGATTAGTAAGTTTGCGGACGACACAATGATTGCTGGAGTTGCGGATAGTGATGAACATTGTCAGAGAATACAGCAGGATATAGATAGGCTGGAAAATTGGGCGGAGAAATGGCAGGTGGAATTTAATCCAGATAAATGTGAAGTGAAGCATTTTGGTAGATCTAATGCAGGGGGGAGAGATACAATAAATGGCAGAACCATCAGGAGTATAGACACACAGAGGGATCTGGGTGTGCAAGTCCACAGACCCTTAAAGGTGGCAACACAGGTAAAAAAGGTGGTGAAGAAGGCATATGGCATGCTTGCCTTTATTGGACGGGGCATAGAGTATAAAATTGGCATATGATGTTGCAGTTATATAGAATGTTGGTTAGGCCACATTTGGAATACTGCGTCCAGTTCTGGTCACCACACTACCAGAAGGACGTGGAGGCTTTGGAGAGAGTGCAGAAAAGGTTTACCAGGATGTTGCCTGGTATGGAGGGTATTAGCTATGAGGTGAGATTGAGTAAACCAGGATTGTTCTCCCTGGAAAGACGGAGGTTGAGGGGCGACCTAATAGAAGTTTATAAAATTATGAAGGGTGAACAGTTGGAAGCTTTTTCCCAGGTTGGAAATGACAAACACAAGGGGTCACAAGTTCAAGGTAAGGGGGCAAGGTTCAATACAGATATGCGGGGGATGTATTTTACACAGAGGGTGGTGAGGGTCTGGAATGCACTACCAAGCAAGGTGGTTGAGGCAGACACGCTAGGATCATTTAAGACTTATCTAGATAGCCACATGAACAGACTGGGAATAGAGGGATACAAACGGATGGTCTAGTTAGGAACACATGAGCGGCGCAGGCTTGGAGGGCCGAAGGGCCTGTTCCTGTGCTGTATTGTTCTTTGTTCTTTATTGACGTCCCTGCATAAAGATCAGCGTGCTCAGCCAATTAGCTTTGGCTTTTAGAAGTTATTGTCCAGTGATGTTGCTCATTCGGAGAGCCGGTGCAGACACGATGGGCCAAATGGCCTCCATTTGTATTGTAACAATTCTGTGATTGAAATCCCAGATCGTCTGGAACAGTCATTGAACTGGTTCCTTAGTGTCGCTTTACATTTTTTCTCTCTACACTGTGTACTCTTGCTCCAAGCATAGCTTTCACCCCGGCATTTTCAGTATTGATATTGTGTGTGAATGGCCAGGCACTTTACACTGAATCTTAAATTCATCAATGGGCTTCATGTGTTGCTCTCAAAACTACGAAGAATCACATTTCTTTTACAATTTTACAGTCATCACGGCACAAGTTTCTTTGTCAATGTTTCGGATCCTCTTTTGCTGGCCTGCCATCAATGCAAATGCGCAGACAAAAATATTAATAGCAATCAGATCATATCTCGGGTAATAAAAAGCAAACTACTGCGGATGCTGGAAATCTGAGATAAAAACAGAAAATGCCGGAAGTACTCAGCAGCTCAGGCAGCACCTGTTGAGAGGAAGAAGAGTCATACAGACTCAAAACATTAACTCAACAATTATGTCATGTGATTTGATTAGATTTACTATTTTTTACCATGAACCAGATTACAGGCTCAGTTGATTGTACACTCACTCCTAACTGGATCTCAACTTGTTTCAATTTGATAGGACAAACTCAGAGTGAGTCATCATGAGCTCAGTCTCTCACCACTTCTCCTTCTCTTTGGTGAGCAGAGACTTTACATGATTTCACTGTTCCCTTTTTCTTGCTGTTTCAAACAATGTGAAGTTCTTTCCCCTGTTTAAGCATTTCCAATTATAGAATCGTAGAATCATAGAGTGCAGAAGAGGCCCTTCAGCCCATCGAGTCTGCACTGACGCATTAGAAACACCTGAACTCACACCTATACCTATCTGCCAGCACTTGGTCCATAGCCCTGAATGTTATGATACACCAAGTGCTCATCCAGGTGCTTTTTAGAAGGATGTGAGGCAACTCCCGTCCTCCCAGGCAGCTCATTCCAGAATGTCACCACCCTCTGGGTAAAAGTTTTTCCTTGCATCCCTCCCAAATCTCCTGCCCCTCACCTTGAACCTATGTCCCCTCATGCCTCACCCTTCAACTAAAGGGAACAGCTAATTCTTATCCACGCTGTCCATGTCCCTCATAATCTTGGATACCTCAATCAGGTCGCCCCTCAGTCTTCTCCGCTCCAACAAAAATGACACAAGCCTACCCAACCTCTCTTCATAACAAATGCTCTATCCCAGGGAGCATCCTGGTGAATCTCCCCTGCACCCCCTCCAGTGCAGTCAAATGCTTCCTATTATGTGGTGACCAGAGAAAGAAAAAGGGCAACACAGTGGCACAGTGGTTAGCACTGCTGCCTCACAACACCAGGGACCCAGATTCGATTCCCAGCTTGAGTCACTGTCTGTGCAGAGACTGCACATTCCCCCCATGTCTGTGTGGGTTTCCTCTGGGTGCTCCGGTTTCCTCCCACAGTCTGAAAGACGTGCTGGTTAGGTGCATTGGCCATGCTAAATTCTCCCTCAATGTACCCGAACTAGGGGCGACTAGGGGATTTTCACAGCAACATCATTGCAGTATTAATGTAAGCCTACTTGTGACTAATAAATAAACTTTCTTTCTTTAGAATGGCAAACAGTACTCCACCTGTGGCCTCACCAAAGTTCTATACAACTCCAACAAGACTTCCCTGCTTTTGTAATCTATGCCTCAATTGATAAAGGCAAGTGTCCCATATGCCTTTTTCACCACCCGACTAACATGCCCTTCTGCCTTCAGGGATCTGTGGACAAACACGCCAAGGTCCCTTTGATCCATCCATAATTGGTACACTCAATCTTTCCCTTTTGTCTACAATCAGCTTGAGCTCACAAACTTTGCTCCTTGTAATCATTTAAATGGTGCTGTTATTTACTACATTAAAATTAGAGTGCGGACAATCTGGATTGCAAGTGATATTCTTATCCCCCTCTTTTGGTCTTTGGCCCCTTATCATGTATTTGTTCAACTCCAAGGGACACTTGTTCGCTGTGAACTGAAGATTGTCCTTGTACATGCACGATAGCGCTTGGTACAGGATCAAAAGGAACTCTTTTATTACAGTACATTGCTCCCTATGAATAGATTCTTTGGTTAGCTAAAGAAATACCAAAAAAATGAAACATTGTGACTGCTGGAAATCTGAATTAAAAACAGAAAATGCTGGAAATACTCACCAGTCCTATCAGCATCTATAGAGACAGAGAGCGATAAAGGACAGGGTTTTCTGTTGTCTCTTGGGGTGAGAATGGATACAGGTCTGATATGAAAACGTGCACCTGGATGATGTGTCAGTCTCCTCCCCCCCACCTCCCATGACGACTGGAAGTTTTAAAGAGAGGGTATACAATGGGGGGGGAGGGGGGGGGCAATATAGCTGACAAACCGTATGTCTCCAATTAACTTGCTGTTAAGCTCAATAAAGAGCTCGATAGCAGGTTGGAGAGAGACATAATCACATTTTCAAAATGAATAATGGGAATAATGAACATCCTGGGACATGTTCAGGCACAACAGTCAGGAGTGAAGTGGGGAGCCAAATATTGATTGTGGTTGCTGTTGAAAGTGTGATGTAAAAACGGATTGTCAAACTGAGATGTTCATGCAGTTGCACAAAGTTGCCATCATTTTAGTACTCAAGGAGTGTGTAATGATTTTAATGAGGTCGACGATGTGGACCTCTTGGAATATGAGCTCCCTGATTAAGGCAATAATGGCTTGTCTAATCAGGGAGCCTTGCCTGTGTATATAATGTGGAGTGTCAGGGTTTATGCTCTGTACGAGGAAGTATCTGCCTGAGAGTTCCTGATTATGTAAATAAATCTAATTTTGGTGAAAGGACACCGCCCTTGGAGGAGTTACTTCAGAGTGAGTGAGCATTTGAGTACTTGGCTGGACCATGAGGATGTTGGCCATCTACTCCCCTGCCAGCTTCAATCCTCCAGGCGACAGCAAGCCCAGTAATGGCTGATATTTGCCTTTTTAAAATTGCCCTTTGTCATTACAACCTTCAGCCTGCATTTGGAGGCACTAATTGGGTGCCGAATTTGCCTTTAAAAATCATGCCATGTTACTGATGGTGCGGGGTCAGGTCATAATACAGCCATTGGGTTCCTAATCCTGTTTGAAAATCCAGGCCAAATGTTCAAAGACCCCTTATCAAAATGATTCCATAATGTAGTGGTTACCACATTCACCTGTACGTTTGCTGTTTCAAACCTGGCCGAAACATTACATGAGAAAAGAAATATCACTCATTGCTTACAACAAACAAATTGAGTTTAATTCACAAAAACAGAAAATGTTGGAAAATCTCAGCAGGTTTGACAGCATCTGTGGAGAGAGAATAGAGCCAACATTTTGAGTCTGGATGACCCTTTGTCAGAGTTTAATTAATATCTCCTCATTTTATGATATATATGAACTCCCCAAGACTCCATCAACGGCACCTTCCAAACCTGCCACCTGAACCACCAAGAAGAATAAGGACAGCAGTTACACGGGAACAGCACCTGTTTATCCTGAAACTGAATAGTGTCAGTGACAGACCAGTGGCTGAAGGCAAAACCTATATACGAAGTTAGGGTTATCCTTGGAGCTTTCACGTGTTCACTTCTTTGGCAATGCAATCAATGAGCTGTAGAATAAAATCATATACGGCGTGATTTTATGGCCTCGCCTCACCCGAGATCAACGGACCAATCCATGGTCTGCCCCTCCCCGGCTACAATTTCCAATGTGGGCAGCGGAACATGAAGATTCGCTCCATTCTCTCTGCTTAGGCATGAAGTTGACACAGTCGCTTATCCCCATGCTCACCCCACAGAAAGCTTGTACAACATCACCTAACATGAGAACCAGGTTACTTCATTTCATGTTTTGCAGAAATGTGAGATTGCAACTTACAAATTAAAAAATACAACAGCACCTGGCCAATCTTTTGCAGATCAAACATATTTCAATTATTAGGAATTGTGAGATGTGTCAGTGGCACCTCAACATAAAACATGCTATTAAGAGCGATGAACAGATTGTCATCCAATTGGGTGGGATTTTATTTTATTCATTTATAGGATGTAATGTATTGCCCATCCCTAGTTGTCCTTGAAAAGGTGGTGGTGAGCTACTTTCTTGTACCGCTGCAGGCCTGGCATAGTTACACCCAGTGCTTTTCATTCCAGGATTTTGACCCAGTGACAATGGAGGGATGCTAACATGGTTCTAAGTCTGGATGGTGCATGGCTTAGAGAGAAACTTGCAGTTGGTGCTGTTCCCGTGTAACTGCTGTCCTTATTCTTCTTGGTGGTTCAGGTGGCAGGTTTGGAAGGTGCCGTTGATGGAGTCTTGGGGGTTTGGTGCAATCATCCACCCAACAACGCATCTACTTGACCCTCCAAACATCACCTGCCCTGCATGTGGCACTGTCTGCGGACCACACACGGGACTTATCAGCCATCTCAGAACTCACTGAACCAGTCTGGATGCAAGTCATTTTGAATCTGAGGACTGCCTAAGGAAGAAGAAGGAACTTTGTTGTCATATTTGATCACAAGCTAAGCTTCCAACCACATATCCATCACTATGACTGCCTATTTCCACCTCTGTAACATGACCATACTCTACCTTACCTCATTAAATCTGCTGCTGAAACCCTCATCCAGCCATTGCTATTTCCAGACTTTACCATTCCAGTGCGATCGGGACCAGCCTCCCACATTTTACTCTCCAGAAGATTCAAGTTATCTAAACATTCTCCTGCCTGTGTTCCTATTTGAATCAAGTCCTAATCACTTATCACTCGTGCTCACTGACCTCCATTGCCTCTGCATTAAGCAACATCTTGATTTTAAAGTTCTCATCCTTCTTTGCAAATGCCTCCATGGCCTTGCCTCTCTCTATCTCTGTTGTCTCCTCCACAACACTTCCAGATTTCTGTGCTGCTCCACTTTGAACATCCCGGATTTTAATCTCTCCACTATCGGTGGTTAGATGAAGCTCTAGGGTTCCTTCCCTCACACTTTCTGCTTTTCTACCTCTTTTTCCTCTTTTAACATGCTCTTTCAAACCTATTTCTTCGACAAAACTTTGGCCATCTGGTCTAATATCAACTTATCTGGCTTGGTTTCAAATTTTATTTTATACTGTTCCTGGGTTGCACTTTGGGCCATTTTATTACATTAACCTGCTACATAAATACAAGCTGTTATTAAAAGCTTGAAGAGATTTATATAAACAATCAACGTAGTTAAAGTGAGTGCTTCCAGACTCCTGCTTCAACAGAAGGTAAAATGGCACTTTGTGCTATTTCCATTCAGGGTGGGAATGTTGATTCCCATCCGGCTAATTGCAACCTACCCCGGCCTAAGGAAACTGCTGGGATTGGGTCTGCCACTTGTTTCACACCCTGCCTGATGTTACTTTGACTTCTGCTGGCCAGTCCAATTCAGTCAGTTTCCCCTGGGAGAGGTCTGGTTCAAATTATTCCCCAAGAGATCAAGAATCTGATTTTATCAGGGAGTGGGAATTGGGGTGGTGGGGCAGGTATAAGGTGGATGACAAACCTGCCTTGATGTTGGCACCGTGAGGCCTGGGTGAGTTTAAACCTGGTGGGCCTCATCTGCATGCCCATGATTACCAGGCAGGACTGGCAGCTGGCCAGTGGGTACAGGCCAACACCACAGTTACAATTATTGGTAACAAGTTAAGTCACTGGGGATGGAGATTTCAAGAGGGACTTGTAGATGGAAATGGGGAAAGCCCAGAGCGGTGGAAGGCTTAGTTTTTACTTATGGAGCCTGGGGTAGCACCCCTGGACTCCAGCACTCAGCTCCTCCTCCACTCTCCACTCACTCAATCCTCCTCCGCTCTGCACTCACTCGCTCCTCCGCTCTGCACTCACTCGCTCCTCCGCTCTGCACTCACTCGCTCCTCCGCTCTGCACTCACTCGCTCCTCCGCTCTGCACTCACTCGCTCCTCCGCTCTGCACTCACTCGCTCCTCCGCTCTGCACTCACTCGCTCCTCCGCTCTGCACTCACTCGCTCCTCCGCTCTGCACTCACTCGCTCCTCCGCTCTGCACTCACTCGCTCCTCCGCTCTGCACTCACTCGCTCCTCCGCTCTGCACTCACTCGCTCCTCCGCTCTGCACTCACTCGCTCCTCCGCTCTGCACTCACTCAATCCTCCGCTCTGCACTCACTCACTCTCTCCTCCAGGGAACAACTGCAGTTTCACAGCTCTAGCATTCTTAGACGCTGTTGCCTTTGGGGCAGCTGTCATTCTGATGCTCCGAAGAGCAGATTAAATAGTGCAGAGCGGGATCAGTCAGAGAAATGTGTGGGCAGGTCAGCCAGCTGGACTGTTTGCCCATTTAGTTTCCCCTGGGCAATGAGGGTTAAAATTGGCCCACAATGCCAGGGAAATCAGGCAAAAACCCACTCTTATCCAGCTTTCTGCTGCCTTTTTGTGAGTGTTACAGTGGACAATCAGGAGAACAGTGGCTAACCATTCTGCAGCAACCAATATAAAGACCAAGTTCCCACATGGAAAATGTAGCTTTCTATGATTTGAAATGTGACAACATACACAGCCACAGCTCCCTCCCTGTCCACCATCACTGCTGCTCTCACAGAGGCTCTTAAGGGATTTTTGAACATTTTAAAATTAGTTTCTCTCCTTTGTCCTTACTGTCTGTCTTCAAGCACACATTTCTAGCACAGCAGAGGTAAGGCTATTCAATATCTGACCTCTGCTGTACTTGCATGAAATAAAATAAATTCCACAAGAAAAAGTACATAGGAAATGTTGACGTACAAGTAGAATTTCATCAGAACGACAGAGCACCGAGATAACGTACTGGGCAAAATAGGAAAGCAAATTATTTATTTCATAGGGATTGATCTTTCCTGGGCATCAACTCTCCTGCATGATCTGATGAAAGGAAACAGGTTTGGTGGAAAATGATAAGATGTCCACTCTGGAGAGAGTCAGGAGAACACCACAACTTCTGACAATCGCCAAAAACTGGAAATGGTGGTGCAACTCAAGAGATTTTGGAGGTGTCTCCAAAGATGGTCCTTCCAAACCCCTTTGTAAAGCAGTAGGGACCAGCATTTCTTCAATGGATTTGATTTGATTTATTATTCTCACATATATTAGTAGACAGTGAAAAGTATTGTTTCTTGCGCGCTATACAGGCAAAGCATACCGTACCTAGAGAAGGAAAGGAGGGAGTGCAGAATGTCGTGTTACAGTCATAGCTAGGATGCAGAGAAAGATCAACTTAGTGTGAGGTAGGTCCATTCAAAAGTCTGATGGCAGCAGGGAAGAAGCTGTTCTTGAGTCGGTTGGTACATGACCTCAGACTTTTGCATCATTTTCCCGACGGAAGAAGGTGGAAGGGTGAATGTCCGGGGTGCATGGGATCCTTAATTATGCTGGCTACTTTGCCGAAGCAACGGGAAATGTAGACAGAGTCAATGGATGGGAGGCTGGTTTGCGTGATGGATTGGGCTACATTCATGAACCTTTGTAGTTTCTTGCAGTCTTGGGCAGAGCAGGAGCCATACCAAGCTGTGATACAACCAGAAAGAATGCTTTCTATGGCACATCTGTAAAAGTTGGTGAGAGTCATAGCGGACATGCCAAATTTCCTTAGTCTTCTGAGAAAGTAGAGGCATTGGTGGGCTTTCTTAACTATAGTGTTGGCATCGAGGGGCCGGGACAGGTTGTTGGTGATCTGGACACTTAAACATTTGAAGCTGTCGACCCATTCTACTTCGTCCCCATTGATGTAGACAGGGGCATGTTCTCCTCTATGCTTCCTGAAATTGATGACAATCTCCTTCGTTTTGCTGACACTGAGGGAGAGATTATTGTTGCCGCACCAGTTCACCAGATTCTCTATCTCATTCCTGTACTCCACCTCATCATTGGTTGAGATCCGATCCACTACGGTGATGTCATCAGCAAACTTGAAAATCGAGTTGGAGGGGAATTTGGCCACACAGTCATTGGTGTATAAGGAGTATAGTAGGGGGCTGAGAACACAGCCTTGTGGGGCACTGGTGTTGAGGATGATCATGGAGGAGGTGTTGCTGCTTATCCTTACTGATTGCAGTTTGTGTGTTCGGGAGTTCAGTGTCCAGTCGCAGAGGGAGGAGCCGAGGCCCAGGCCACGGAGTTTGGAGATGAGTTTCGTAGGAATAATGGTTGTTGAAGGCTGAGCTGTAGTCAATAAATAGGAATGTGACATAGGTGTCTTTGTTATCTAGGTGTTCCAGGGTTGAATGCAGGGCTAGGGAGATGGCGTCTGCTGTGGACCTGTTGCGGCGGTAGGCAAACTGTAGTGGATCCAGGCAGTCCCGGGAGGCTGGATTGGGCTGAGTGCCCACAATTAAAACTGAATTGAATGTTGATTTATTTAGAACTCGTGTCAGCGGACACAGAGCCTGCTTGGGAGTGCATCCACATCTGTTAACACCACTAAAATAAAAGCAAGTAATGTACTGCTTCTGTTTTGCATTCGGAGCCAACTTTTTAATTATTTTTGATTTCCTTCGGACCTTTAGTAAATTCCTGAAGTCTTAAACGCCAAGCTCTAATCTTGTTTGACCTTCAAGAGCTACTGCTGGCAGGGGGACAGTATCCTCTCAGAGTAGCACATTCTCCGTATTCAGATTGTATCTTGGAGTGGTATTTACACCTTTGTGTGTTTGACCTACGTAGTGAAAGGTGACCATGCCATCAATTCAAATGCACTGAGTTCAGTTTCAGGTGTGATGCACTCGAGCAGGAGGGCTAGGAGAGGCAAGTGGTGAGAAGGAGGGAGGGAGCACGAGGGTTGAGGGAGGGAAGCAATGAGTGAGGGTGGCTGGCAAATAACAAGCAGGAAGTAAGTGAAAGAGTTAGTAAGGGTTAGTGAGTTAATAAAAGTTAAGAAGTTAGTCAGAATTAGTAATTGAGTAAGCAGATTTTTGGACTGGTTAGGATCAAGGCAGCAAATAGGATTCTAGTCTAAACAGGACAGGTCTGGAACGTTATCCACCATTAACATATGGTTTCTTAGAGGGATATGATTTTCACGTAACATGTCTTTGTTTAGGAATACATTAAGAATGCTAAATGAGGGATAACTGGTATCCAAGTGTTAAAGCAATCATAACTAATGAGGAAATGATTCTCATTAAGCAACAAATTCACATTTGTCAGCAGTGAATATGGCCACATCACCACTTACCACAAAATCTGGGTCTACGATGTAATGACTTCAACGAGGTCTATGAGTTGGACCTGTTGGAATATGAGCTCCTGAATTGAGGCACGTTAAGGCTGCCAAATCAGGGAGCTCTACAAAGACATTTGGGGATGATTCTCCCATCCCAGTGCGCTGCTTTTTAGCACAGCGGGCCGGGAGACTTGTGGGGGCCATCCCGCGGGCTCTCCACTGGGTGCCTGGGCCTGAGCATGTTTCTCAGCGTCAGGTTTCTGGTACTGTCAGCTCCGCATCGGAAATCAGCTCAGACTGCATAATGTATGCCGTGCCTAATTTGCATCCTATTTGAATGCTATTAGTGGGCCCAAGGACTGAAATCTCCGGGCCCACTAGCCTCTTCCCCCCACCAGGAGTGTTTCACTCTGAGGGGTTTACGGTAGCTTCCCAATTGCGGGGAGCTGGCAGGCCAACCCCGCTGGAGTGAAGAGGGGGCAACCGGGGTCCCCCCAGAGGGTCAGGCACCGAGGAGGTGCCCCCTGTGAATTGCCATCTTGGCAATGCCAGCCTGGGTCCCCAGGCACTGCCCAGGGGGCACATTGGCACTGATGGGGGGGGCGGGGTCTCTGCGGGTTTGGTGGGAGTGGGGGGGTCCCACTGCCACTTTCCAGTCGGGATCGGTGGGGGAGGAAGGGAAGCCAGTGATCGGGGCTGACTATCCGGGGGTGGGATGGAAGCAGCCTTCCGGGGAACTGTCGGCACTGCAGGGGGGGCGGGGTTTGGGACTGGGGGGCGGGGTGGGGGGGGGGGGGGGGGAGGTGGGGGCGGGAGATTGGGGCTGCCGGTGGTGGTCAAGGCTGTCCCGGACATGTCCTCGGCGCTGACAGATCGGTGCAAGCGCAGTGGCCTGCTCAGCACTGTGCTGCCGGCCTCTCCAGCAGGAATAGGCCCCCCCTCAACTGATTTTAATGTGCTTCACGCTAGGGCACTCCGCAGTGCACAGAGTGTGGAAGATTTTTTTTAAACATGCGCTGAAAAAAAACAGCATAATTTATTCCAGTTTTTATGCGAATTCGACACTTAGAATTTTTTGGGGAGAATCCCGCCCATAATGTGGAGTGTCCGGGTCACTGGCATTCGGGGCGAATACTCTGTATGGGAAAGTACCTGCCTGAGTATGGCAAACCATTGTAATTAAATCCAGTTTGGTGAAGGGACACTGGCCTCTCAGAAGTTATTTCATATGACAAAATTGTTTGAAGAGCTGTGGAGAAACATAAAAATATTAGCAACATAGGATTTGATGGATAAAAGACTCATCTCCATATCACCAGCAGTCCCCATATCACTTGTCCAGCAGCAACCTGGTAATCAAGACAATGTTGGCCTAAGTTTTATGGTCAGTGGCATTGAGGTGGATTTTGCCACGGACCATGAGGAAAAATGCAAATTTACCTTGTCCGTGGTTATTTACTTTATCCACGGTCCACCAACAAAACTATCAGCAAAGCCTTGCAATGAAGATCATTGCTGGTGACACCAAGCTCCCTAATTGTGCCTATTGAGGTCAATCTTTTATAATGGTTTTAAATACTTTCAAACATTTTAACCGTTAACTTTCACAAACTTTTAATTTTTAAAAAACATTTCAAACTTGAAATACTTAAAGCTATCAGAGACAAGGGCAAACAGTCTTTCCATAAAATAAATTCAGACCCAGTCACACATCAGTAGCACACACATCTCCCTCCCTCCCTCTCCTAGTCCAGATTTGCACTGCAAGTGTTCAGAGCCATTCATTCTCTTCCCACCCATCCAATTATCAAACAGGTTTTGGGAAAAGATGTGTAAAAACTAAGAGCTATAATCCTTGTTCCGCCACCTATGCAAAGTACTTTCAGAAAAACAAGCACTAAACTTGTAATTCTTTTGAGTTGGAATTTGTTGGCGATTCCATTGTCCAAAATGGATGTCTTGATCTCAAATAAAAGTGGAACAAGTGCTGATTCAGACTGGCATAATGCAATATTAGACTGGCTTTAATGCAGTTGTTGTGGTGGAATCCATGGAGGCCTGGCCACTTAATAATGGGTGAGGCTCCATGTTGCTGACCCTCAAACTAAGGTGCCAACTGACATTATAAAGAAAGAAACACTAACACAAGATATTTCCTACAAATCACTCTTTATTAATGTTTAAAACACTTGATAAACACTGAACTGCTCTTTATTTCACGTGTTAGAATACAAACTATTTGTTAGTTACAATGATTCACAAGACACACATCTTGGACATAAATACAATACGTTGCAAGGTGAGCTGATCAGACTCCCTTTGATGGGCCTTCTTCTTCATCGAATCATAGAATCCCACAGTGCAGAACGAGGCCATTCGGCCCATCAAATCTGCACCAACCATAATCGCACCCTGGCCCTATCCCCATAACCCCATGTATTTACCCTAGCTACTCCCCCTGACACTAAGGAACGATTTTAGCATGGCCAATCCACCTAACCCACACATCTTTGGACTGTGGGAGGAAACCGGAACACCCGGAGGAAACCCACGCAGACACGGGGAGATTGTGCAGATTCCGCACAGACAGTGACTCAAGCCGGGAATCAAACCCGGGTCGCTGGCGCTGTGAGGCAGCAGTGGTAACCACTGTGCCACCATTTTGAGATTTTTGAATTCAGGGCATTCTTCTTAAGTGATGCTTGGTCCCCCAGGTCTTGCTTCTGAGCCTGCTAACTTCTCCCTTTTGTCCAATTTCTTCTATCATCGAGAAAGTCTTTTGCCACGTACACGGATGACCTGTTACCTGTTTTCCTCAATGCTAGCTTGCAAAACAGCCCACATCTGCTGGCCTTGTTTTCTTTGTTGAGTACATCTTATCACACTTGTTTGCAAAACAAGCTAATTCGCAGACCTTGAGTTGTGTAAGGTTGACTACTTTTCCCATCATGCTTTGCAGAAGCTTAGCTCGTTAGCCATCCAGCGACAACATAAATTTCCTTCCCCCATTAAGGCGAAGGGTGGAATGCCGGATTCCTGTTAGCAGCTGGTGGGTTGTTAATTAGGCTCATTAATGAGACAACAGCTGCCCTTTATCCCTGAGTCCACCATGATTTAATGGTGGTTCAGGGGCTAAACAGGTCTCCTGCATGCTCGAAGAGTTTGTCAGCAACCTCCTAAGGGGATCCCTCGATATCAAGTGCATTGGCCATGCTAAATTCTCCCTCAGTGTATCTGAATAGGCGCTGAAGTGTGGCAACCAGGGGATTTTCACAGTAACTTCATTGCCGTGTTAATGTAAGCCTAATTGTGACACTAATAAAATAAACTTTAAAGAAAGATATTAGACATTCTGTCTCCAATTGAGGGACCTGACATTGGGCAGGCAGGTGTCACTGGAAGGCATTACCCTGTCTTTGCCTCCGACAATCCCTTCTCCCCACAAATCCCCACCATGCGGCCCTCATCCCACCTTCATTCTCCTGTGACCTGTGATCCCTCTGTGATTCTGGGCCTGGGTGGGTGCAGTGCCATCAGCAGCCACTGCTCCCACTGGCACTAGCAGCTATTACAAGCTCTCGGCCTCTGATTGGCTGAAAGTTCTTGGCAGGCAGGATTTCTACCACTGGGGATCTCGGTCACAGGGAAGGCCCGATGGCGGCCAATTAGCTGCCTTGAAGGGCACTGATTCAGTTGGGCCTCCTCCATGAAACTGACAGGGATTCCCACCTGTTCACCATACCATTGGCCCAACAAAATCTCAGCCACCATTTCCACATTAGTTCCTTAACATTTTAACATCTGACCTTTGAACTTTAATTACTCCTGCATACTTTAAAGTACTTGTCATTTCAGAACAATTCCACATTTATCTGATTGCTACTCATTGATTGATTGATCTCAGGTAATAGGGCACATGATACTGGGGCACCTTTTAGCCAGTGTTGATAGTACGCCATGTGTTCAGCTCTTTACTAAAGCATTTAACGCAGTTGTAAAATAAACCTCTGAACACTGGGAATGTACTACCCTGGTAGGGTGCTGCCTGACTTCCTAGCGATCATTCAGGATCAGAGCTCAAGATTTGAGACTACAATAGTCATAGTGATTTACTTTTGGTACAGATAAAATTAACATTGTTTAAAACGTTGCCTCCAAATGTGAAACTGAAGCAATACTGAAGTGATATTCAAGAAAGGTGCAAAGAAAACAGGGAACCACAGGCCTGTTAGCCTTACGTCAGTTATCAGGAAAATGCTGGAATTTATTATTAAGAATACTTAACGATGCAATTAGAAAATCATAGTATCTTCAGACAAGATCAACATGGTTGCATGAAAGGGAAATCATATTTGGCTAGTTTGTTAAAAGGCTTTTTTGGGATATACCTGGTAAGGGAGATAAAGGGGGGCCAGTAGATGTGGTATATCTGGATCTCTGAAAGGCATTTGAAAAGGCCTAATCAAAATGTTAATAGGCGAGTTAAAGGTTGATGGAGTTGGGGTAATAGCACGGACAGAGTATTGGTTAATAAACAGGAAGCAAATCTTGGGCATAAATGGGACATTTTCAAATTGACACATCAGGTCAAATGAACAAAACACGGGTTCTTGCCGCTTTACACAACCTTTTGGTGGAATCATTATCGGCGGCTCCTCCAAGCCCATCGAGCCACAGCTTAAATTGGGGGTTTCAGAGCAAGTCACAAGCTGGGCTGTCGTTCCGGCTCTCTCAATAGCAGCAAATTTCTTTCAGCGTTCATCATTAAAGAAAAACCACACACACAATCCGGGCTAATGACAAAGACAAGGACAAATGTCACATTTCAAACATTGGTATTATTACAAGGTGATGACACAATACTGCCTGGGAATCTTTGCACTGAAGAGAACTCGGCACGTCCCTCCCGATAAATATCCGGAACTGTGCTCCCTACAAGTGCTGCTTGTGTGTGTAATCACACAGCAAGAAAAAAGAAGAGCTGTGGGTGAGGGAGGCTGATTCCGGATCGCTCACACTCACTCGCTGGCTGGGGGCAGCAGCAGTTTGTAAGGGGCTGGTGTGAAAGGGGACAGTAGCGGCTGGGAGAGACTCTCCCCTGGGCTGGCTGCACTCACAGGGCAGAGTGGGAGTGTGTCTGACAGGTAGTGTTTCCCCTCTGCCTCTCCGCCAAGTGGTGTGCTCCAACAGGCTGAAATTGACAAGAGTGCGGATTTCAGTGGCACACACACACACACAGACATGGCTGGAGCCGAGGCGAACCGGGGGGCGCTCCAGTACGAGCAAACTTTGGTAAGCACTTCTCTTGTGTTTTTTTTGTTAACCGTTTTGGTACTGCGAGCGAGTGTGTTCTCAGCCAAGCCTTCAGGTTCACTGCTCTGCTGCCGGTGTAGCTTTCCTCCAGCTTCCATGGCCAGCCGTCTAAGCTTTACTTACCCCTTTTGCTAAAGAGTTTGGCTGCAGCGATGTAGTATCCAGCCTTCACAGTGCAAGATGGGACAGTTGTCAATGAAATAGCTGTTTCATTTGTCAAATGTAAACACCGCTCGTTCTGTGTTAAGAACGCGTGCTCACTCTCCAATACAATCCGGCCTTGGTCATTTGTAAGGAGTTAAAATACAGCAAACACACAAAAATATGGGTGTTTTGTGCTGTGCTACTCTTGAATAATTTCTTGGTGGGGAAGTGTAGACAAACGATCGTGCCACTCACAACAAATTGTCTAGCGCTGCTTTTCATTCATCGGACGATTGTTTTGAGATTTAAAAAATACATAATTCAAACTCTCATAAGCACACTCTCAGAATTGCTCAGTGCTTGCCTTAAAGGCCTCGCACAATGCCACCAACTACTGGTGTCAGTCACAAGGCTGAATTGATGAGACCTCTTCAGAACAATGAATTTCATTACACCGCCCCAGACCTGTGAAGTAGAGGGCTTGCATCTTTCCCCGGTTATTGGCTGTGCACACATTCTTATTTATCAGAAGTATTTTTTTTTGAAACTGTTGAGCGGTATTGTGATCTGGTGGAATAAGACATTACAACATCAGGAGAGGGCAGATTGATCGTGTCTGCCAGTGGCCCTACGTTGTACATCAAGAAGCATCCAGAATGTATAGGATTGCAATGCTTGTGGTAGAACGTGTTTCAGGATGAAAGCTTTGGACTATCCAGCTGATCTGTACCTCTCATTACTTTATAGACCTCTATAACATCACCCCTAAGCCTCCTACACTCCAGGGAAAAAAGTCCCAGTCTATCCAGCCTCTCCTTATAACTCATACCATGAAGTTCCGATAGCATCCTAGTAAATCTTTTCTGCACTCTCATTTTAATAATATTCTTTCTATAATAGGGTGACCAGAACTGTACACAGTATTCCAAAAAGAGGATTCTCCAACTGAAGCATCTCCAATTCGGAGAGTATGTTTCATTGCATTTGCACTTTGGTTGCAACACCTTGCCACACATTACATTCTCAATAAATGTTTTGCGTAGCACGTTACACTTGGTAGATTGAGAGAGTAAGAGTTGCAGTTGGGATGTCTTGAAGTTGTACAAGACATTGGTAAGGCCACACTTGGAATACTGTGTACAGTTCTGGTCACCCTATTATAGAAAGGATATTATTAAATTAGAAAGACTGCAGAAAATATTTACTAGGATGCTGCCGGAACTTCATGGTTTGAGTTATAAGGAGAGGCTGGATAGACTGGGACTTTGTTCCCCGGAGTGTAGGAGGCTTGAGGGTGATTGTATATAGGTCGATAAAATAATGAGGAGCATAGATCAGCTGGATAGTCAACATCTTTTCCCAAAGATAGGGGAGTCTAAAACTAGAGGGCTTAAGTTTTAAGGGGAGAGATACAAAAGGGTCCAGGGGGTTAATTTTTTCACAGAGGGTGGTGAGTGTCTGGAACAAGCTGCCAGAGGTAGTAGTAGAGGCGGGTACAATTTTGTCTTTTAAAAAGCATTTAGACAGTCACATGGGTACGATGGGTATAGAGGGATATGGGCCAAATGCGGGGAATTGGGACTAGCTTTAGGGGTTTAAAAACAAAATGGCGGCATGGACAAGTTGGGCCGAAGGGCCTGTATCTATGCTGTAAACCTCTGACTCGATGACCATGGGGATGCCAGTGGAACTAGTGCATGCTGCTGTGAGCACCACTCAGCGCCTAATGCATATGAATGACAAATTAGGAGCAGGAGTAAGCCATTCGGCCTTTTGAACCTACTCCACCATTCAATAAGATTACGGCTGATCTGCTTGTAACTTCAATTCCACATTCCTGCCGACCCCCGATAACCTTTCACCCCCTTGTTAATCAAGAATTTATCCAGCTCTGCCTTAAAAATATTCAAAGACTACCTCCACTGTCTTTTGAGGAAGAGAGTTCCAGAAACTCAAGGCCCTCTGAGAAATAAATTCTCCTGGTCGCCATCATAAATGAGCAATCCCTTATTTTTAAACAGTGATCCCTCGCTCTAGATTCCCCAACAAGAGGAAACATCATCTCCAAATCCACCCTCAGGATCATAAATGTTTTGATCTTACTTTTCTAAATTCTAGTAGATACAAATCTGACCTCTTTAACCTTTCCTCATAAGACAACCCACCCATTCCTGGGATTAGTCTAGAAAGCCTTCTCTGAACTGCTAATGCTTTTACACCTCCCCTTAAATAAAGAGATCAATATTGTACACACTACTCCAGATGTGGTCTCACCCATGCCCTGTACAACTGAAGAATAACCTCCCCACTTTTGTATTCAATTCCCCTCACAATAAACATTTTATTAGCTTTCCTAATTGCTTGCTGTGGTTTTCTTATGTGATCCATGCAATAGGACACTCTGATCTCTCTCTGCAACCTCTCACCATTTAGATAATGTGCTTATTTTGCTTTTGATAATTCTCCTATTTAGGATTGAATGGAGCATATGCTTGGTATTAAATTTGATAATTGGAAGGGAGTTGAGGAAAACATTTTCTTTGCCTGAAAGGGTGGTGGATGTAGAAACCCTCATTGTTTTTAAAAAGTACTTGGATAAATACTTGAAGTACCCTAACTGCAAGGCTACAGACCAAAAGATGGAAAATTGGAATAGACTGATTGACTGGTATTTCAGCCATTGCAAACAGGATAGGTCAAATGGCCTCCTGTGCTCCTCCATGGCAGTGAGTCAGAAACATGATCATTTCTAGGTCCTGACACTGCACCCTTCGCGACACTCGCACAATGCAATCTTGAAATGTATCGCCTCTTGGGCTCGAGGCAGGCTCGCTGCCCAATTCGTGATGCCAAGCATAACCAGGGAGAGGGGAGCTGCCTGCAGAACATGAATGGCAGAGGCAAACAGCAGCCATGATGGGGCCTGCTATAACTTTGCACAAGGAGGGCCAGAAGCCCCACCGGGCACAAAAGTGGTCAAATTTATTTACTGGTGTCACAAGTTGGCTTACATTAACACTGCAATGAAGTTACTGTGAAAATCCCCCAGTTGCCACACCCCAGCACCTGTTCAGGTACACTGAGGGAGAATTTAGCATAGCCAATGCACCTAACCAGCATGGCCACATGAAAGTTAAAGCATGTCATAGAGGTTTACAGCATGGAAACTGGCCCTTCGGCCCAACTTGTCTATGCTGCCATTTTTTAAAAAAACCCTAAGCTAATCCCAATTGCCCGCATTTGGCCCATATCCCTCTATACCCATCTTATCCATGTAGCTATCTAAATGCTTTTTAAAAGACAAAATTGTACCTGCCTCTAAGACTACCTCTGACAGCATGTTCCAGACACTCACCACCCTTTGTGAAAAAATTGCCCCTCTGGACGCTTTTGTATCTCTCCCCTCTCACCTTAAACCTATGCCCTACAGTTTTAGACTCCCCTACCTTTGGGAAAAGATATTGACTATCTACCTTATCTATGCCTCTCATTATTTTATAGACCTCTATAAGATCACCCCTCAGCCTCCTATGCTTCAGAGAAAAAAGTCCCAGTCTATCCAGCCTCTCCTTATAACTCTGCACTCTTTCTAGTTTAATATCCTTTCTATAATAAGGTGACCAGAACTGTACACAGTATTCCAAGTGTGGCCTTACCAATGTCTTGTACAACTTCAACAAGACGTCCCAACTCCTTTATTCAATGTTCTGACCGATGAAACCAAGCATGCCGAATGCCTTCTTCACCATTCTGTCCACCTGTGACTCACTTTCAAGGAGCTATGAACATGTACCCCTAGATCTCTTTGTTCTGTAACTCTCCCCAACGCCCTACCATTAACTGAGTAAGTCCTGCCCTGTTTCAATCTACCAAAATGCATCACCTCGTGACGTGTTCTGGCCCAAGATCTTGCAGCTCCTGAAATGTTCAAAATCAAAAACCAGTTCTTGCACACTTTGAACTTGACAGCTGTGCACTAATGTGCACTAGCGTATTTGTGTTCACCAATTGCAACTTTGAAAATCACCTTTTTACCCTCTTCAGCTTATTAACAAGCTCCTTAATGCTTAATTGGCTGTTAATTGGAGGCGAGCCATTTCCCCATTCCCCTTCTCCTGCCCTCCCTCCGAAAATTGTGTCACATTCCAGAGGCAGGGCAATCCAGTGGAACATGATTGCACCTCTTTCTAGCAATTATGAGTTTCTGGCATGTCCTGAAAGTATTGGCACTGAGCTTAGAACAGGGACCAGAAGTTTGCAGTATTTTAACTTTTGTTTTAAAGTACAGAATTTTGTTTACAATAATTATAGGAATTTAATGTGTAAATTGGACTCTTGGCTTCCTGTTGTACTTCTCCTATAAGCTAAGTCTCATTTCAGTGATGTCACTTATTAATCTTTGGGCATAGTTCAATATTGCTTTAACGTCGTTCTATTGTTTGCAGTGTATAAAGAATTTGCCCTGCATCTGTCGAATCTTTTAATTACACAATTTATGGCCATTCCATATGGAATGGTCACAGCTTACTTTTGATCTTCTTGGTGACTTAAAATAATAGGGGAAAAAAGCAGCCGAATTTCTCACATTTAACCTCCAATAAGTGGTTTTCCCACTTTCTTCCCCGAAATATTGTAGTATGTACTACGACGCCAGCGGAGATCAGCTAACGAGGCACAATTGGAGCTACAATGTTCTTTGTCCGTCTGGTTCATTATCGTATTACATAATTACTTAACCATGAATTTTCATTTAAGTTCATTAAGCAAACATAACACTCTTATTTTCAGATTGTCACTTGTGAGTTGCCTGGGGTTGCATACTTTCCGAATAATGTCATATACCACCAGATCAACATTTGAAATGGTTGCTTCTCATAAATGACAACAGAGGTGCAGCTAATAAGTAGAAAGTACTGGGGAAAAGTTCAAACCCAGCCCTGATCTGGGGTTGTGCAATTTGAATTAATTGCTTAGAAGGCTTCCCATTTGTTCGACCTAGTGACACCAGTAGCTGCTATGAGGCAAGCATTTAACAATTCCGTGAGAGAGAGATGCTGTTTGAAAGATTGAACTGCGCATTCTTGATCTCAAAATAATAGTATTATGAATGAAAAACAGCGCTGGACAATTTGTTTACCAACAATGTTTTCTCCCTCTGCTTCTTTCTTTCCTCACTTTTTTTCTCTCCTATCTTGCTCCATCTTTCTCTCCTTGGCCTTTTTTTCCTCTTTCCTCCATTCTCCTGTCTTTGGGGATTGGAGATGGTTAGTAATGATAACAAGAGAAAATGAGTGGCCGTAAATGGTAACGGAGAAGAATGAGAAACTCTGAAATGAACATTTTCTAACCTAAGACAGGGTTAAACCATTAGAACTTCACACAGTGCCATGAAGAATAGGATAGCAGCCTGCACCTGTAGCTTAATGGATGGAGTGTTCCTGTTCTGGAACTAGTCATCATCTAACATGTGGGCAGGCATCACAGCATTTCAAAGAAATGGACAAGTTAGATTTGCTTTTGCATGCTCCCAGGCGACCCTTTCTTTATGGACTGGACAACCTTCTGCGAGCAAATAATTTGCCAGGCCTTCAGCTTGCTGTTGATGGTACAGGACATCAAGTATTTATACAAAGTGAAGTTTTTTTTTGTGGATCATGTTGATGATGAGGGTGCACTGATTTGGAGGTAGTCTTCCAACTTGGATTGGAAATTAGTTGAGTGATAGGAGGCAGAGTGCAGATTGAGGGTGCATATTCTTATTGGCTGGATGTGACAAGTGGGGGCCTGTTCTGAGGTTTGGACCTCACAGCACATGTTCATAGAGGGGGAGAAATCCATTTGTATAGCACCACTTCTAGCACTCTGAATCTGGATAGGCCTGCATAGTTCTTCTAGAAGCAGTGCTTTGCAAATGAATTTCTTCCCTAGAGAGTTATATACGGTACCCATGTTTGCATATCATACAAAGTAATGCAGATAGGACCAGGAGGTTACAGAGAGATATAAACAGATTGGCTATAACAAAATCAAATAGAGTTCACTGGAGAACAAGTGTGAAATCATCTGCTTTGGACCCAAGAAAAATAAATCAGAGTATTTTCTAAATGGTGAGAAACTAGAAAGAGATTTTTAAAAATGTTATTCTTTCAGAGGATGTGAGTGTTGCTGGCTAGGGCAGCATTCATTGCCTGATTGCCGTTTAAGGTGGTGGTGAGCTGCCGCCTTGAACTGCTGCTGTCCATGTGGTGTAGGTACACGTACAATGCTGTTAGGGATTTTGATCCAGAGACAGTGAAGGAACAGCGATACAATTCCAAGTCAGGATGATGTGTGGCTTAGAGGGAAACTTGCAGGTGGTGGTGTTCCCATGCGTCCGAATACATCAGCTGGTTGACAGGTACAAAAAGCAATTAAGAAGGCTAAGCGTGTGTTTGCCTTTATCTCAAAAAGCTGCAATAGAAGGGGAAGGATAGAGCCTTGGTGAGGGCCCATGAGTGGTACTGTATTCAGTTTGGGTATCACAATTCAGGAAGAATATATTGATCTTGGAATGGGGCAAACAAGGATTCATCATTGGTATACCATGGTGTAGAGGGTTAAATAGAAGTCCAGAAGCTGGAGGGGGGGGTGATCTGAATGAGGTGTTTAAAAGGATTTGATGGGGTGGCTCTTATCTTTGTAATTTAGAAAGGCAAATAGAACAAGTCTCAGTAATTAAAAATCATTTAGTTTAATGTGGTGGTAGATAAGATAATGGGATATTTTCTCAATGAGTTAATGGGAAAATACCTCTGGAACAAGATTTTCCCTTCCTATCATCTGAAGAATTGACAGCAAACGTATCTCCACCAATACTGCGCCACTGCAGCCACTTAACATTTGAACAAGGGAACATTGAACTTTCACCCCTCACTAAGCCCATCCTCAGAAAATTTCCAGCCAATCTGATTGGCCTGCAGCTCGCGAGTCCCAGCAGTGCCAGAAGCTGTGGTGGACAG